>NW_011410097.1:0-534 GCF_000754665.1 Bison bison bison | reverse complement strand
GCTGTATGACTCAGGGAACTCAAACCAGGACTCTATACCAACCTGGAGGGGTGGGATGGGGAGGGAGGTGGGAGGGAGGTTCAAGAGGGAAGGGACATATGTATATCTATAGCTGATTTATGTTGATATTTGGCAGAAACCAATACAATTCTGTAAAGACATTTCATAGTAATTTTAAATACTTTACTCTTATTCATGTCACATGACAAATTCCATCCTTATCTGTGGAATTATTTTTATTATTTAATTTTACTAAACAAAAGGATGACCTGACACTTTTTCCACTAAGATCCTTATTTGACCCACCATCTATCCATGCCTCAAATATCCTCAGTATCAAAATATCAGTATGACTGTCTCTTGTACTTCAGTAAACTCTCCTTAAGTGTTCTCTTATAACATAGACCTGCTCTGAAGACTTAACACAATGTAATCATTGTCATCATTTGTTGGATGTTTACAATGATTTCCCTTATTGTCATGACATAATTTTACTATATGACAAGGATTCCCAGGTGGCTTAGTGGTAAAGAA
>NW_011410096.1:0-528 GCF_000754665.1 Bison bison bison | reverse complement strand
TTTCCCAGCCTTTTGGACCCTACAGTGCACACATTCAGTTGCCTTTTTCCAACATCTATTTTTTTTTCAATTGGGAATGTCCAATGTCATATTCAGGTTTTAATTGGGAATGTCCAGTGTCTTATGTTTGGGTTTTAGTTGGAATGTCCAATGTCTTAAGTTGGCCATCACAGAAGGGCATAGCATCTCAACCTGGCTTGAAACAGTATTGGACACAGGATTCTTGAAAGAATAACCAGAAGGGCCATCAACAGGATTCTAGCCTTTGGGGTTGTTTGTGAATGAAGGAGCAAAATATCCAGTGTGTGATAATGGTTTAGTGCATATTGCATAAAAAATTTACTTTTACCAAGCAAAGGGATGTAGTTTATCAGATTATCTCTACCATTTGTGAACACTTAGTTACCTGAACAAGATATACGGACTTCTCAGGATGCCCTGTCATTAACCTCACACAGTGTTGGTGTCACATCCCACGTGACGCATCATCGATGCAGATGAAATCAATTTAATTGATTGGTCATTGTG
>NW_011410095.1:0-539 GCF_000754665.1 Bison bison bison | reverse complement strand
GCTCGGGCTGCAAAGGGGCGCCCCGAGCTGCACCCCTCCCCCACAGTCCGTGTCCAGCCCCGCGCCACCCTGCAAGAAGCAACACCTCCGACAGGAGCTGTCCTCACGAGCCCCTGACGGGCGGGAGGGACGCACAGGCCTCACCTGCTTTATGTACATGGTTCCGCGTCCCTAGCCAGGGAGAAGGGCTCCCCGCGAGAAGCAACAACTCGGCAGCGGGGTTAGGTGAGGCGCCTAAGAGACCCCTCCCCCCCAAAGCGCCGCTTGCACCCCTCTCGCCAAACAAAATGGCGGTGCCCATGGAGGCGGAGTCCCCGCCTCGGACGGAACCACCCTCGCAACTTCCCTCGGAGCGTGGGGGGAATCAGAGTCAGATCTGCTCTGTCTTTTTGGCAAAAGGGCCTTCTACAATGTCTTCAGCTGAATTTCATGTGACTCCTCAATTTTTAAATGAGTTTTCCCTGAGAATTAGTCGGAAACTTCATTCGGAAAAGCCTTGGTCGTGAGATTGACCTGTATTCCCTCCGAGCGCGCAGCCA
>NW_011410094.1:0-514 GCF_000754665.1 Bison bison bison | reverse complement strand
TTCCTAATCCCATCTGGAGCTACTGCTGCACAGATAGATGCAATCATGTTTTAAAAGAGACATCTGACTGGCAATGGTGTGCCCTGAGTCATGAAATGTGCGAGCTGGTCACCCAAATAAGTAAGAGAGGATAACTCACTTAGAGCTTTTATAATTCTGAGCTATTTTCATTTGATGTCATTTCATAAATCATACGGTACTGGTGCTACAAAGCTAAATACACGGTATATAAATAGATAATAGAAAAGTCTTTGGTTTTCTATAATAGTTACAACACGGCAACTGCTATGTGAGATTTCTTTCACATTTTAACCATTTTGAAAAACTAAAACATGCTTCTTTCAATTTTTCTGTCTTTACAGTCTCTATTGTCAAGAAGTACCTTTCAAGTTCCAACACACTTTTTCACTGATATGCCATGCTGTGTGCTAAGTATAAAGAGAGCTTCAGAACCGTCACCAAACAGTTGGGAGTTCAAAGTTCAGGGCAATTAACATTAGATTCAGTCCTGTCT
>NW_011410093.1:0-740 GCF_000754665.1 Bison bison bison | reverse complement strand
GCACACTCACACAGAACAGGCCATGTGAGGACACGGTGAGAAGAGGGGAGTCTGCAACCCAGGAAGAGATCACACCGGACGATGAATGTGCTGATACCTTGATCTTGGACTGCTAACTTCAAGAACTATGAGAAAATAAATTTCTGTTGTTTAAACCACCCAGTCTGTGCTAATATGTTATGGCAGCCTGAGATGACTCATACATTGTCACTTACTCATTCTCACTTCATGGACTGCAAGAAGGTGATGAGCTTCACATCAGGAGTATCACAGCACTAACACGACTGGGCAAAATACATCGTTTGGGATCATTTGTGTTTCTGAAAAAGTGTGTGTGTGTGTGTGTCTGTGTGTCTGTGTGGTAAATTGGATTTTTATGCCCAATTCATTATCTGCTTTAGTTTATAGTGACATAATTTGTTACAGTAGTAAAATTCTTTTGGAAAATGGTCTTATTCTCGGAAAATATATGCAGTTTGCCACTATTTCAAACATTAAAAAAAAAAGGAATAGCTACACAGGCATAGGAGTGTATAATTGGCAGTTCTAATATGATAGGGGTCTTCCGTGGTGGCTCAGATGATGAACAATCTGCCTGCAATGCCTCATAAGGGATATTAAGATATACTTTTCATTCAACCTTTCTCTAGATTTGCTGCTGCTAAGTCGCTTCAGTCCTGTCCAACTCTGTGTGACCCCATAGACAGCCTCCTACCAGGCTCCTCTGTCCCTGGGATTCT
>NW_011410092.1:0-833 GCF_000754665.1 Bison bison bison | reverse complement strand
TGGACTTTGAATGAAATGGAATCACATGATTTGCGGCCTTTACGCCTGGCTTCTTTCACTCTGCATGACGTTGTCAGGGCTCGTCCTTTTAGGACATGTGTCAGAATTTCGTTTCTTTTTAGGGCTGAATGATACGCTCCTGTAAACCGTGATGTATTTCTCCTTTCATCTGCTGGTGGCTGCTTGGGCTGTTTTCACTTTTTGGCTACTGTAGATTGTGCTGCTGTGAACATTCACATACAAGACTTGTGTGGACATGTGTTTTCCTTTCTCTTGGGTGGATACCTTTGAAGTGGAATTGCTGAGTTACAGAGGAGCGTTGCTAACTCCGTGCGCAGCTTTTTGACTGTTAGACTGTTTTCCAAAGAAGCTGCACTGTTTTACACTCCCAGCCTCAGTGCGTGAGGGTTCTGACTTTTCCACGTTGTCAGCAATATTTGTTACCATCTTTTTCTTTCATCATGGGTGTAAAGTGGTATCTTGTAGTTTTGAGTTGCATTTCCCTAATGACTAATGATGTTGAGCATCTTTTCATGAGCTTATTGGCCTTATGTATGTTTTTTGGGGAAAACCACTATTAAGACACTTTGCTCATTTTTCATTGGATTGTCTTTTTTAATTAAAAAAAATAAAGTTTTTTGGCTGCATGGAATGTGGGATCAATCCTGTTCCCCCTGCACTGGAGGAATGGAGACGTAACCACTGGACCACCAGGGAATTCCCTGGATTGTCTTTTTATTAAATTGTTTCTAATTTTTACAGTGCAAGTTTCACACTTCTTTCTCAAATTCATTTTTTAATTAATTTTTTGGGGGGGAGTATAGTTGCTTTGG
>NW_011410091.1:0-673 GCF_000754665.1 Bison bison bison | reverse complement strand
TTCTTTATGACAGCAAAGAAAAAGAAACAATTATTCATTAATAAGTTAAAATTAATTAATTATTAATTAATTTAATGATAAAATGTTTCAAAGTACTAAATAAGCATCAGAAAGAATGTAGTGGGTCACTCCACTTTGTTTAAATGGTAGAAAGAGCTCCAGGATATTATTAAATGAAAATCAAAAGGCACAGTGTAAAAAATCCAAATAAATTCAATTTAATGGCAAATCGTTTGATCTGTGTGTACACATGTATGTATGTGTATAAATGTGTATGCAGTTGCATAAAGTGATGTGCAAAGATATGTGCATGTGTGTTCAATTGTATCCAGTTCTTTGCGACCCACTAGACTGCAGCCAGAGAAGGCAATGGCACCCCACTCCAGTACTCTTGCCTGGAAAATCCCATGGACAGAGGAGCCTGGTAGGCTGCAGTCCATGGGGTCACTGAGGGTCGGACCCGACTGAGCGACTTCACTTTCACTTTCATGCATTGGAGAAGGAAATGGCAACCCACTCCAGTGTTCTTGCCTGGAGAATCCTAGGGACGGAGGAGCCTGGTGGGCTGCCGTCAATGGGGTCACACAGAGTCGGACACGACTTAGCAGCAGCAGCAGCAGACTGTAGCCACTCGGGCTCTTCTGTCCATGGAATTTCTCAGGCAAGGATACTG
>NW_011410090.1:0-530 GCF_000754665.1 Bison bison bison | reverse complement strand
TGGGTTGGGCACAATCCCTGGTGGAGGGCATATAACACACTTCAGTATTCTTGCCTGGAGAATCTGCATGGACATGGGAGCCTGGCGAGCTACAGTACATGGGGTCACAAAGAGTGGAACATGACAGCGATTAAGCACACACCCTAAATCTGGCTGAAGAGCAGGAATATATCACCTCTATCTCTTTGACATCATAACATCTGTCCTGAGTTCCTTAATTTCTGCTGCATTTTCCTAATCTTACATCACTTTTGGGACTGAGACCCATTTTCTCCAAGATTTGCTATAGGGTAACTGCTCACTGTTTGTAGGAATATGCATTCCCCAGGAAGACTTTAATCGAGGGACAGAAGCTGATATGGGAACCTCCATGAAGGAGGAATAAGGAGACAATCACCCCTGAATATAGTGGTCACCCAAAGACTAAGAAGAGGAATCTTAGATCAGTAGAAGGAGCAGTCCCAGGCTGTGGTAGATGTAGTGAGGATGCTAAGCAAGAGGAATCAGAAGGACTCAAGTTGCATCCCCAC
>NW_011410089.1:0-615 GCF_000754665.1 Bison bison bison | reverse complement strand
CTTATCTTGAGACTATACAATAATCTCACATGAAGCAGCTCCCTCATAAGATATTTGTTCTCTTCAATACAAACGTCATTCCCATCACACACTCAAATAACTGGGGTCAGTTCCTAGCAACTCCTAAGTGGGGAGATTTAAGTGCTGACCCAGGAAAAATAAGCTACAAATCAAAGGAATCGAAAGGTCTAGCAAAAACATATGGGAGTGGCCTTGGAAGTTTTAGACATGGCAGTAGGAGGCAGGCATAGCAGAATATCAGACTGGCTAATGGGGAATCCATCATCACGGACCATGTTGTTCACTCGCCCAGTCACGTCTGACTCTTTGTGACCCCATGGACTGTAGCACTATGCACACTGCTAAGTCGCTTCAGTGTGTCTGACTCTGTGCGACCCCATGGACTGCAGCCCACCAGGCTCCTCTGTCCATGGGGATTCTCCAAGCAAGAATACTGGAGTGGGTTGCCATGCTCTCCTTCAGCGAATCTTCCCGATCCACGAGATCAAACCCCATCTCTTACATCTCCTATATTGGCAGGTGGGTTCTTTAGCACTAGCGCCATCTGGGAAGCCCTCATCATGGACCAGTCTCAAGTAAATCAGGCTTTAATAT
>NW_011410088.1:0-516 GCF_000754665.1 Bison bison bison | reverse complement strand
TGTCAGGTAGGACTGCAGTTTGGGTTGTCCACCGGAGTACCTACACCTGTCCTCTGCATTTGTCCTGGGATTCTCAGAGCATGGTGGCTGGGTCCCAAGAGAGAGCTATCCAGAGAGCAGGTATTCAGAGAGAACTAAGCAGAAGCTGCCAGGCCTTGGAAGTCACATAGCATCACTTCTCCTAAATTCTATTTCTTCCAAATAAGGCTAGCCCAGGTTCAAGGCAGAAGGGGGGAATTAGACCCTACCGATTTATGGGAGGAGTGTCAGAGCATTTGTGGCCATCTTTTCAAACGTCCACAACAAGGTTAGCCCTGAACTGATGAATGAAAAAGTAATGCCTATGTAAGCATATTTGGAAAACATGCTCTCCCAAATTCTGACTTCTGTAAAAACTTGGATGTTTCTTTGCTTTTTGTCTGCACTGTGTCACTTGTGGGATTTTATTTCCCTGAGCAGGATCAAACACAGGCCCTTGGCAGTGAGAGCTTGGAGTTCTAACTACTGAACCGCCAG
>NW_011410087.1:0-565 GCF_000754665.1 Bison bison bison | reverse complement strand
GTAATATAGTTTGAGATCAGACAGTGTGATCTCTCCAGCTTTGTTGTTCATTCTCAGGATTGTTTGGGTGTTTGGAGTCTTTTGTGGTTCCACCCAAATTGTAGATTGCTTTTTCTATTCTGTGAAAAGATGTCATTGAAATTTTGATAGGAATTGCATTGAATGTGTAATTGGCTTTGGGTAGTATGGACGTTTTAACAATATTCTTTTCATACAGGAAATGGGGATATCTTTCCCTTTCTGTCTTCTTCAATTTCTGTCCTCAGTGTCTTATTGTTTTGGTGTATAGATCTTTTGACCTCCTTGGTTAAATGTATTTCTAAGTATTTTACTGTGTTTGCTGTATTGTAAATGAGATTATTTTCATTATTTCTTTTTCAGATACTTTGTCCTTAGTGTATAAAAATGCAACAGATTTTTGTATGTTGATCGTAGCTCTTGCAAATTTACCAAATTCACTGAGTTTTAAATTTTTTAATGCAGTCTTTAGGTTTTCTGTATATAAGATCATGTCATCTGCAAACAGACAATTTAACTTCGTCCTTTCTGATTTTGATGTCTTTTA
>NW_011410086.1:0-548 GCF_000754665.1 Bison bison bison | reverse complement strand
TCAGCTCATGCTTAAACAATGGACATTTTTAAAAAGCAAAAAGATTTTCACTTATGTCTATTTTCTGAGACCCTTTTCAAAATGGTCAGCAGTGAATTAGACCTCATATTACATTGTTCTCTAATCAAATTTTAAATTGTATCATTTTAATTTAAAACATAAAAAAGTTAAGTATATTTTTGTCAAGTATCCTATCTTCAAACTTTCAGAAATTTCCCTCAATCATTGCAATGATTATGTTTACTACATGTTAACTTCTTGAAGTGGAAGAGACAACTTCTTTTATTTGGTCCACCAACCCTCATCTCCAAGCTCTGAATATTTTTCTACAGTCACATCTTGAACAAATCCAATTTTGTTGAACTCAGAGAGGCAGGAAAGGGAAACGTCTAACATGAACTGGGAGGTGATTAACTGTAGCAGCAGCAGCCTAGCGTGGCCCTAGACACACCTGCCCTCCTCCCCCTGTGGCTTTCCATTAATGCTGTACTGGGTTCAGTGAGAATCACACTTGATGCCAACAAGTTAACAGTCTCCCACTGAGAAAA
>NW_011410085.1:0-579 GCF_000754665.1 Bison bison bison | reverse complement strand
AATAGACAGCTCTGCAGGCAGGCAGGGGCTGCAATCATGGGGTGGTCATCTAGGGCCAATATGGATTAAGGGCTTCGGTTAGGGGGAGGCATGGTGGGCTGAACCACTCTCTGGTTGAACTCTTGCCTGATTTCACCAGCTCGCTACATAATTAGGGTTGAAGACATAAAGGTAATGAGATAACACCCAAAGCACCTATGTTCTCTGGAAGAGATGCTAGCTACCCTGGGGTTGACTGTGTGCACGATATTTTAAGATTAGCAAGCTAGGACACAACTGACAATACTGCATACCTCACACTCCCACTTAATTTAATTTAAGCCAAATATCAGAAGGACAGGAGAAGCAAGAGTGAACTTAAATGCCACCCCCCACCCCCACCCCATCTCTTGAAGCTTGACTTCACCAATGGTTCTGCATTAGTGAGATATGATTCTGGAGGGCCATTCTTTTGCAATTTATAAATGTATATATTTTTAAAACACTCACTATCTTTTGGCTGCACCACATGGCAGGTGAAATCCTATTTCTCCAACCACAAATTGAGCCTGTGCCCGCGGCATGGGAAGCATGGAGTCT
>NW_011410084.1:0-519 GCF_000754665.1 Bison bison bison | reverse complement strand
GGGACCCCAGGCCCAGACAGCGAGCATTTCTGAGCCCGGCTGGTCTTCGCCCACTGCCTACTCCAACCCCCCTCCCCCAGGCCTGTTCTGACAGGAGGCCCTGATTTCTGAGGAGGTTCCCATGTTTATTACTGTAACGTCAGGGTTCGGTGTATATGCCGTTTACGTGTGTGGCTCTCACCTTTCGTGAGTGTTCAAAATTTTTTTCACTTTCATTTTCCTTTAATTACTCTTAGCAAAAGGTTGTATCATTGGTCTTTTCAAAGAACTAGTTTTGGGGGACTTCCCTGGTGGCCCAGTGATTAGGACTTGGTGCTGTCACTGCCGTGGCCTGGGTTCGATCCCTGGTTGGGAAACTAAGATCTCTCAAGCTCTACCAGTTCAGTTCAGTCACTCAGTCATGTCTGACTCTTTGTGACCCCATGGACTGCAGCACACCAGACTCCCCTGTCCATCACCAACTCCCGGAGTTTACTCAAACTCACATCCATCGAGTCGGTGATGCCATCCAACCATCTC
>NW_011410083.1:0-587 GCF_000754665.1 Bison bison bison | reverse complement strand
CCTAAACTGGAGAGAGAAAACTGAATTAAAAATAAACTGGAAATATCCCCTTCAAACTTAATTCCTGTAGGCTTTACATGGAGCTGTAAAGGTTACCATATAATCTAGTGGATTTATGGTAATAAGTTTGTTGTTGGGCAAAAGTAGAAAAACCAGTGGAGTACCATTTATTCATTTAGAAAATATTTATTAAATGCCTGATAGCATCAAGCAATGTACAACAAGGAGCATGGTAAAACCATGCCTGACCCTATAGTTTGGCTGACTGGAGTAGACAGATAATTAGTGATCTTTGCAAATATCAGTGACCTTTGAAATATAGGCTTCTATTAGTTATGGTAAAAGAAAAGAATTAACAAGATCTTTTGAAGGTTTGAAGACCTTGAATTTTATCCAGGGTGATATTAAAAATGTTTAACAACTGGCAATGCTATCAACCAATCAAAATAGGCAGAGGCTGCTCAGCCATACCAATGAATTCTGCCTGAACATTAGCCCTGGTTATATTAATTTAGGGATTTACATTCATAGTAAGTAGAATGAAAATGCAAATATAGTCATTTTAAATATGTCCCTTTTTATTTTAT
>NW_011410082.1:0-739 GCF_000754665.1 Bison bison bison | reverse complement strand
GGCAAGAACACTGGAGTGGGTTGCCATTTCCTTCTCCAATGCATGAAAGTGAAAAGTGAAGGGAAGTCGCTCAGTTGTGTCCGACTCTTAGCGACCCCATGGACTGCAGCCTACCAGGCTCCTCCATCCACGGGATTTTCCAGGCAAGAGTACTGGAGTGGGATTGCCATTGCCTTCTCCGTGGGATCACATTGGCATGGGGAAATTCCAATTGGTAGCATCCTCAAGGCTCTGAGTCTTTGCCCTTTCCCAGGGATCACTGCTGGTGGTTGGGTCTTTAATCCAGGCTGCTGCCACGTTTTGCTGGGACCCTATCCTCCTCAGACCCAAGCGTCTTCTCTTCTGTCCTTTCTATTACATTGCCAGGGTTGTCACCAACCCCCACCCCACCTGCCCCCAAGCTGTTTCAAAGCCTGGCCAAAGGAAGCTGAAATCATTTACCATCACAAGAGATTCTACAGAGATGCCGCCCAGCCCAAGGCAAGGCCGGCATTTTACATTATTAAACAGAATGGCTACCAGCGCTGCTTAGAGCATCTGCTTTTGGAGTCAAGACCTCCTAATGAATAGGTTCTTGAGGTACATCTCCATGACCAAGAGGTCTGCTTGAGGCTCCCGAAAGGAAAAAAGGCATCGTCTGCCCCCAGGGAAAATTTCAGCGGCTCCCTTTAGAGACTTCGGCAACACCCCATGGGCAGTTTTCAAAAAGAAATTGTGGTTTTCTCTCCCACCTGCAGCC
>NW_011410081.1:0-513 GCF_000754665.1 Bison bison bison | reverse complement strand
GCTCCTGTCTCAGGGGCTCAGGACCCCCGACCCCGGCCTGCACGCCTGTACACACACTCCAGTCTCAGGGTCGTGCTTCCAGTGAGAACAAGAAGGGGCCCTTCAAGCCCCTGACGCTCTGCCTCCGGTTTGTCTGGAGGAAGCACCATCCCACGTGCCCACGGGTGGCTTTGGGTCTTGGGCCGCGGTCGGCAGCCAAGAGCCTCGGTTGCGCCCGGAAGTGTATTGCGTGTGGGCCGCACCGTGCAGGATTCCGGCAGAGCGCCCCGGACCCTCTCCGCGCGGAGCGCTCTGTGACCCTCCCCGGGACCCTCCCTGCAGCCTTCAGAGGGCGACCTCGAGCAGCAGTTCCCTCCGCGGGGAGCAGGACCACACCGAGGTCAGGAGGACTGAGCCCCGGGTGGACGCACAGCCGGCCCCGCCAGCGCACGTGTCCTGTCCCGCAGCCCCCTCGCTCCCTCAGAAGCAGCCTCAGACACCTCTGGGATGTCATGTGGAAAGATGACGCTGGAC
>NW_011410080.1:0-607 GCF_000754665.1 Bison bison bison | reverse complement strand
GCCTATTTTCCTTTTAGATAAGAAAGATTCCCTTGTTCCTCTGCTCAGAACACTCCAGTGTCCTCACTCAGAGTCAAATTAAGTTTAGAAAATAGTCTACAAGACTGACAAGGTCCCTCATGGTCTCTTTGCCTTATCCCCTATTTCTCTCTCCCTTGCCTGCAACTCTGCAGTCATATCACCCTACACATTCTTGGGACATGCCTGCCTCATGGCTTTGTTTTCATGGTCTCTGATTGGACACCCCTTCACTCAAATATACCATCCCTATGAGTGGCTCACTCTCCCATCCCTATCTGGTGTCTGCTCAAATGTCTCAGTCTTGGCAAGGAGTTTTCTGAGGATGATATTTTAGGGTGGAAATCATACCTGCACTGCTTATTTCTCTCCTACCTTTCCCAGATTTAACATTCCCACTCAGGCTTTTCTGGTGGTGCTAGTGGTAAAGAACTCTCCTGCCAACGGAGAAGATTTAACATGCTGGTTAGATGCCTGGGTCTGGAAGATCCCTTGGAGTAGGACATGACAACCCACTCCAGTATTCTTGCCTGGATAATCCCACTGACAGAGGAGCCTGGTGGGCTACAGTCCATGGGGTTGCAAAGAA
>NW_011410079.1:0-574 GCF_000754665.1 Bison bison bison | reverse complement strand
GTAAATACAATTATGATTTTATGTTTTCTTTTCCCAATTGCCCCTTTTGTTCAAACCAATTTGTATGATTCATTAAAGTTGCTGAATCCATACATAGTTTATCTTTAACACTGAAGCTTACTAAAAAGTCCTCTCTTACTCCTTGCTGCCTTTTTCATGAAGCAGATGTCTATATGTGTTTGTTGCTAGATGTCTGATGATAGGTTGTTTATTGGAATTCTTTTGTCAATATATCTTTGTCTTTGTTTTTACATATGAAGGTACAGATTTTCTTTTAAATTCAGTTTAAATTATGGGAAATTATCCTAGAATGTGTTCCATTGAATGAGTTTGCCATAATGTCTGCATTCATCTTACTCTTAATGGGAATTTGGGATTATTCCAGTTTAGGGCTCTAGTAATGATATGGTGAATAATTCTGCATGTGCCTCTTAGGGAACATGCAAATTTCTCCCATTACCTATGAGTGGAATTGCTGGGGAAAAGGGGTCGTGAAGAGTTGGATACGACTGAGTGACTTCATTTTCACTTTTCACTTTCATGCATTGGAGAAGGAAATGGCAACCCACTCCAG
>NW_011410078.1:0-651 GCF_000754665.1 Bison bison bison | reverse complement strand
TTAGGTAGAGTTGTAAATTACTAGTGTTACGTGCCCCAGTACATGTGAGCCCTTTAGCAAAAGGCTTACTTCAGATGCCTAAGGAAATCTCTGATTATTAGCTGAAGATGAACCTAGCTGAGTAGAGATTTCAGTGACTACACATGACAAAGAATACTACAGATGCTCAGAGTTAGTTCTGAAAAGTTACTGAAAGAACCTGCAACCTCCACCACAACAAGCATTAAAGGAAAGAGGAAACAAATCTGATTTCCAGAGTTGTCTCCTTATATTGCTGAAATTGTCCAGTTTTCAACAACAAAAAAAATGGTAAGACACACAAAGAAACAAAGACAGTATGGCTCATACACAGGAAAAAAATTCAACAGACACCTTGTCCAGACTTGAAATCAGCTGTCGTGTATGTTCAAAGAGCTAAAAGAGGCTGTGGGCAAAGGACTGAAAGAAATTAGGGAAATGATCTATGAACAAAATGTGAATATCAGCAAAGATAAAAATTATAAAAAGGAACCAAATAGAAACTTTGGAACTGAAAGTATGGTAACTGACATTAGAAATTCGGTGGAGAAGTTAAACAGATGAAAGAACAATTGAAAACAGGACAATTGAAATATTGCAGTTAGAGGAACAGAAAGAAGAGTGAAGAACAGT
>NW_011410077.1:0-506 GCF_000754665.1 Bison bison bison | reverse complement strand
TGTGTGTGTCTGTGTGTGAGTCCAAGGGCGGCGCAGGTCCTCACTCTGTCTGAGCAACATTCTCCACATCTTGCTGTGTCTTTCCAAGTGGGGCAGGCCGGTGTATGTGTATGTGTGTGTGTCCAAGGGGCGGCGAAGGTCCCCACTCGGCTGAGCACCATCCCCCACATCTTGCTGTCTTTCCAAGCGGGCCAGCTGGTGTGTGTGTGTGTGTGATTGTGCGTGTATCTGTGTGTGTCTTTGTGTGTCTGTGTGTCTTTGTGTGTGTGTCTGCGTGTGTCCAAGGGCGGCGAAGTTCCCCACTCTGTATGAGCACCATCCTCCACATCTTGCTGTCTTTCCAAGCGGGCCAGCTGGTGTGTGTGTGTGTGTCATTGTGTGTGTATCTGTGTGTCTTTGTGTGTCTGTGTGTGTGTGTCTGCGTGTGTCCAAGGGCAGCGAAGGTCCCCACTCTGAGCACCATCCTCCACATCTTGCTGTGTGTCTTTCCAAGTGGGGCCGGCCGG
>NW_011410076.1:0-511 GCF_000754665.1 Bison bison bison | reverse complement strand
AGTGTTCTTGCCTGGAGAATCCCAGGGACGGGGGAGCCTGGTGGGCTGCTGTCTATGGGGTCGCACAGAGTCAGACACCACTGAAGTGACTTAGCAGCAGCAGCAGAGTTAAATCTTGAAAGTAGCTATTGCCTTTCAGTAACACTGTTCCAAAGGCATCTCAGAGTTGGTTAGTGCATGTATGCATTCTCTTCTCATCACCCCATCTCTCACCTCCTCTTTTCCCCATGTCTATGCTTCTTCTTGATACTATAGTAAGTGCACTAGTGGGGCCTTGCTAGAAGAGTCCAATAGGAAAGTCCTTTCTCTCACATTGGACCACATTATATTGGGCTGGTCAAAAAGTTCATTTGGGTTTTTCTGTATCATCATATGGAAAAACCTGAATGAATTTTTGGCCAACCCAAAATTACACAGATTCAACAGAGGATGAGATGGCTGGATGGCATCACCAACTCGATGGACATGAGTTTGAGTGAACTCTGGGAGTTGGTTATGGACAGGGAGGCCT
>NW_011410075.1:0-583 GCF_000754665.1 Bison bison bison | reverse complement strand
AATGCTAAGAGGGTGGAAAGTCAATGTGCAGACTTTTAAACTATATTTGCAATGCATATTTCTGAAAAATGACTCAAATGAAAAAATATATAAATCACATAAAATTAATCAGTAAAGAAAACAGTCAGGAAGAATGGGACAATCTTGGAGATCCAATTCAGAAATTTGATATTCAATACCTAATAAATATACTAAAATAATATTATTATTCATCAGGTAAGTGAAAATAAAGCTTCCTCTGAGTGCTCCATCTGTGTCCTTTCAGCACCCCGAATGTCCAAATGTAGCTAGGAGAATACGACCCAAGAGGACAGGGAAAAATAATGACTGTCTCAAAGAAAATAAGTGATTAAATAAATTTCCTATAGTTTTCCTCATCAAACCAATGTGGAGAAAAAAAAAAAAAGTAGTAACAAGTCACAGATTCTGGACATTGAAGAAAAGGCAGGTTTCACTAGAAAAAAAGAAAGATGGTATTTTTTGAGCTTATTCGATGTCAGGCACTGCGGTATATATTTCAGACTCATCATCTAATTTAAATATCAAAACCCTATGAGATAGGTTTTATTGTTTCATTTTTTTT
>NW_011410074.1:0-570 GCF_000754665.1 Bison bison bison | reverse complement strand
GAGTGGGTTGCCATTTCCTCCTCCAATGCATGAAAGTGAAAAGTGAAAGTGAAGTCGCTCAGTCATGTCCGACTCTTAGCGACCCCATGGACTGCAGCCTACCAGGCTCCTCCATCCATGGGATTTTCCAAGCAATAGTACTGGAGTGGGGTGCCATTGCCTTCTCCGAAAATTGACCCTAGGGCAGGATAAATTAGAAAACAATTTGCGGGATGTTTGTCTAATATGAAAGAAATTTAAATAAGCTATAATATTTATGGCCTCTCTCTTCTCAAAGCACATGAGTGCCTACAACTTTCCCTAATTCAGAGTTTTGTGAGATTGAGTGCCTAACTTTGTATTATTGTTTTCATTTTACAGATATGGAGAATATACCACAGAGGGGAAACGTTTGCACCTGGTTAATTTTTCTCTTAATTCTACCTTATATCAGTTCAATATTTAGTAATTAGAATACAGCCTAACTATGGGCCTTTATAAAAATGAAGCCTCTGACAAACTGAGCTAGAAGCATACCTGAAAGTATTTCCCCAGGTTTGTTTCTTTCTTTCTTTCTTTTTTTTTTTTTTT
>NW_011410073.1:0-625 GCF_000754665.1 Bison bison bison | reverse complement strand
CTGAGCCGGAGGCGGGGGCCGGGACGCTCAGGGCCGGCGAGGGCGAAGGGGATTGTCTGGGGTCCCGGGGTGGGGAGGGAGGTCCGTGCTAAGGGCGAGGGCCTCGCTGCAGGGTGGGGACCCTGGGGGCTGTGCTGGGGGTGTGGGGACTCCTAGGCCTCGGTGTGGGGGGATGGCTGAGCAGTGAGGACCGCGCCGCCTTTCGGCTGCGGAAGAGCATCCGTGGACCACCGGGGAAGATGCGGCGAGGCGGGGGGTCTTGGAGCTGGGATGGGGGCCGCTTTGGGCACTGGGACCAGAGACAGGGAAGGAAGGGGAGAGAAAAACTGGAGAATTAATTTCCGGGGGTGGCAGCTTCTCCCCACTCTGCCGACCCCCTCTCCCCACCCTACTCAAGACCCGGGGATGACAGGGACCAACCCGGTCCCAGTCCTGGGGGTAGGACGGCAGGGACCTCAGAGCCCCGGGGTCTCTCCCACCACCGGAACCATTTAACCCTCCAACTTAACCCTTAGGACCTCGCCGAACTGTGTTCAGCGCGGCTCGCGGCTCCCGCATCCCTAGCCGAGTTTGGGGAGTTCGCTCTGGACTCTGAGGCCCGCCGCTCCTCCAGCCCCCTCCCCAG
>NW_011410072.1:0-515 GCF_000754665.1 Bison bison bison | reverse complement strand
ATATGGGTGCTGGATTTGACACAGAGAAGGTTCACTATAATGTTGAATGAAAGACAGTGCCGAACCTCCTCAGTCGTGCCCAGACTATTTGCGACCCCATGGACTATAGCCCTCCAGGCTCCTCTGTCCATGGAATTCTCCACCCAAGAATACTGCAGTGGGTAGCCATTCCCTTCTCCAGGGGAAGCTTCCCCAGGATCGAATCTGAGTCTCCCGCTTTGTAAGCAGACTCTTTACTGTATAAGCCATCAGGGTGACTCTAATCACTATTTTTTTTTTAAAGTGACTGCCAAAATTGGAGACCTGAATCATTGGGAAAGACCCTGATGCTGGGAAAGATGGAAGGCTTGAGGAGAAGGGGACAACTGAGAATGAGATGGTTGGATGGCATCACCACCTTGATGTACATGAGTTTGAGCAAGTTCCAGGAGTTGATGACTTACAGGGACCCTGGCGTGCTCCAGTCCATGGGGTGGCAAAGAGTCTGACACAACTGAGGGACTGAACTGAACTGA
>NW_011410071.1:0-635 GCF_000754665.1 Bison bison bison | reverse complement strand
TCATCCTTGCTTCCTTATTCTATGTCTAACCACCTCATGAAGGAGTGACTTAGGTAGTAAATTCACTGTGTATGAATGTGTTAAGACTCAGTGTCTATTCTCTTTATAATAACCCTCTGGTTGACTACCAAGTTTGGGATAAGAAGTGGGGTCCTAATCAAGCTTGTTTGTAAAATAATAACTACATGATTCCCTGTGAGATGATCAAGTGCCAGATACTGTGGTATGTGCTTTGCAAGCCTCATAGCAATTATTTGTACAAACTGCTATAAACTCATAAGGTTGTTATGGAAATTTTAAAAACGAGTACACTTAAAATGCTTAAAATATAGAAAGCATTCAGTAAAGTATATCCGTTAGTATTGTGGAGCATTGCTACATCTTGCATTTACAGCGTTGTTTTACCTCTATTTGAACATCTATCAAAAAAGTCACTTCCTCTCGTTGTAGATACTTCTGGCCATTGGGTTGATCTGCCATAACTTGGGTTAGGATCTGAGACTTCTCAGTTCCAAACCACTGTTTCTACATTTGCCCCCTAGGCAGAACAAATCCAATTCTTCTATTAGAAATCTCTGCAATAATTTAAAGTGATTCATCCTAATCTTGTCAAGTCTATTTTCTAGGCTAAAAAA
>NW_011410070.1:0-685 GCF_000754665.1 Bison bison bison | reverse complement strand
TAGCACAGTAGTGAGCATTAATATAGTTGTATAGCACTGTTTGCATATGCAGTATTGCTAGAACAGTTAAGATTCTTAGTGAGGGCTTAGTGGTAGTGAGTATACTTAGTGGTATAGTTAGCATAGTTAGGTAATTAGTATAGCTTAGTGGTATTTAGTATAGTTACGGATGCAAGACCTCATGGCCATCTCCGCTAACAAGATTGCTCATATTGATTATTATGAGATATTTCAGACAATTGGTGAAGGCCACATCGCCGAGGTGAAGTTGGCCCAGCATGTTCTGACCAGGGGAGAGGTATCTATCAACGCCATTAACAAGACAAACCAGAGCTTCTCCAGCCTAATGGAACTGTTTTCAGAGGTTAACAGCATGAGAATCTTAAACCACCCAAATATTGTCAAATTCCTGGAAGTGACTGATACTGGAGACTCTGTTTATACTATAGGAGTACCTCAGCGGGGGAGATGTGTTCACCCACTTGGAGGCCAGAGGCCGCGAGACGGATGGGGAGGTCCGAGGCCTCTTCCGCCAGGTGGTCTTGGCTCTGCAGCACTGCCACAAGGGGGCAAGGTGCACTGGGACTTGAAGCTGGGCAACCTCCTCCTCGATGCCAAAAACAACGTCAAGATCTCCGACTTCGGCCTTAGCGACCAGTGGCCCCCAGGAAAGAAGCCAGACACT
>NW_011410069.1:0-531 GCF_000754665.1 Bison bison bison | reverse complement strand
CTAGAATGGTAATACTGAGGAGCACAAGTTAGTGCCTCTGCTATCAGCTAAGGACTCACTAGAGATCTCCATTGGACCCCCTGGATTGGCTGCAGTCCGAGGGTAAAGGGAGTTTGTGGCAGCTGATGAGATGGTTTTAAGGGCACAGCTGGAAAGGGCATACATCACTTAATCCCAGGCACATGGCTCCACCTAATGACAAAGAAGTCACAGAGGAAAATGTTGCAAGGTATACCTTGTTGCATGTCAAAAGTACAGTGGGTATCTTTCCCCTAAAACAAAGTGTATGTGTATAATCCCCTCACAAACCTAAGGAAACATGACCCAGAATCTATTAGCTGTCAATCAAGTCTGAAGGTAGATTAAAGAGTTCTTCAGAAATGCAAGATTTCAAAGTTACCATTCTTATAAAATTTCTCAAGAAACTCAATAAAAAGATAGTCCAACAAATGAACAACTTAATGAAGAAATAGAAACCACAGTGTTTAAAGGAAAATAATATTGAAGAGAAGCCCTAAACTCAAAGATTTC
>NW_011410068.1:0-518 GCF_000754665.1 Bison bison bison | reverse complement strand
CTCAAAGGCCATGGGGCTCTTTTGCCTGATGGTGGTCTAGCTCATCTTCTTCACAATACGAAGGAGCTGTTTCCACCTCCCATAGTTCTTTCTCCTTTGTCTGCCCTGTATGTTCCCTTTCCTGTAACTCCTCAGGCAGCCTGGGGAAAGTGGTGGGCTCAGGGTTTGGCAGAAGGAAAACAAATAAATATTGTATTAATATGAAAAAAAAAAAGTCCACAGTGAACAATTTGGAATGGCATGAAAGGTCATTATAGACGTGGATACAGAAACAACTGTTAGTAATTTACTACTTAAAAAACTAACAGGATCGTTTAGAAAATTCCAAGGCCACAGATTATACTGATAACATAATTTCAACTGAAAAAAAAAAAAGGTGATATGTAGTTTTAAAATCATGATGTCAGGTTATTTATTTGACTTTTTTCTTGTTTCTTGAGTTATGCCTGTATTGCTATGAACTTTCCCCTTAGGACTGCTTTTATAGTGTCCCACAGGTTTTGGGTTGTTGTGTTTTC
>NW_011410067.1:0-527 GCF_000754665.1 Bison bison bison | reverse complement strand
CAAGGAATTTGTTGTTTGTAGACCTGCCCTGCTGCTGCTGCTGCTGCTAAGTCGCTTCAGTCGTGTCTGACTCTGTGCGACCCCATGGACTGCGGCCTACCAGGCTTCTCCGTCCCTGGGATTCTCCAGGCAAGAACACTGGAGTGGGTTGCCATTTCCTTCTCCAAGACCTGCCCTAGAAGAATGCAAAAAAAAGGAGTCTTCCTGATGTAAACACAAGGACACCAGACAGCAACTTGAAGCCATACATCAAAATAAAGAAGACTGGTGGAGATAACTACATAACCAAATGCAAACTCAATTATTATAATATTTCTTGTCTAAAATCTCTCTCCTTGTCCCTGTATGATTTAAAGGACCAAGGCATAACATAGATATAAATTTATGTTAATGCATATATAATATATAAATATGTAATTTATGATGACAACAAAACATCAAGCCCTGTCTCCCATCACGATTGTGTTTGGATATAAGGGCTTTGAAGAGAGTAATTAAAAGTGAAATGAGGTCAAAAGCGGGGCCCT
>NW_011410066.1:0-610 GCF_000754665.1 Bison bison bison | reverse complement strand
TTTTTTTTTTTTTTTAAAGGGCTCTCATGACTTCAGGGCCCTCCCCCTTTTTTTTCCGCTGAAGGAGTAGCATCCCTCATCCAGCAAGGTCAACATTTTTAACTAAGTGAACAACAGAGAGAGGAGAGGATGGAACAGGGTGAGTGCCTGATGACCAGTATCAGTAGGGGACTCAGTCACAGTCAGGTCACCTTTATGTCACCAACTTTTCTGCCCTTTTCATATACTTATCCAGGGAGAAGATTCATCCTTCAGGATATAACGGCTTGAAGTCAAGAGCCAAGGCTATAAGATTTCTCATTCAGATTTAAAACAGGGCAGTTTTTCTAGATTCCATATATATGCGTTAATATACAGTATTTGTTTTCTGACTTACTTCATTCTGTATAACAGGCTCTAGATTCATCCACCTCACTAGAACTGACTCAAATGCATTCCTTTTTATGGTTGAATAATATTCCATTGTATATATTTACCAGCAATCTAGAAAAATGGTATATACAATGAACCTATTTGCAGGGCAGGAATACAGATGGAGACATAGAGAAAGGACTTGTGGACACGGTGGGGAAAGGAGAGGATGGGACAAATTGAGAGAGTAGCATTGAGA
>NW_011410065.1:0-573 GCF_000754665.1 Bison bison bison | reverse complement strand
TCACAAGACACAAGTATCTTCATATCATGTATCCATTTGGACAGGTGTATTCACATACTTTTCCCCCAGACCTCCTTGTCCCAAATGTTCAATTATGCGTCCTCAAAGTCCTTGACCCTTCAGCCAATGAAGTGGAAGTGACCTAGACATGGATATGCACTCATACTTGTGGCTGACTCTCCTGGCAGAAGGAATGACAGGTGCACTGCTCAAAGTTCTTCCCTGGGAGGATTACCCTTCACCATGTCCTTCCAGGCTGTCCCGAAGTGGACTGGACTGATGCAGCTGTCCACTTCTGGCTTGAGTGGTAGGCAGGATTCTCAATGTGCCCTTCAAGATTCCAGTCTTCTGGTTATTTAATCAATCTCTAACATGAGTACTGCTGTGGTGGGATTTTTTTTAAATGAAAAACGAGTTTTATTTTGTTGGCACTGAAAGAAAAAGAAGCAAAACAACAGTATTTCTACACTGAGGGGAAAGCAATGTTTAAACTTTCTTAGCAATAAAATGTATTCCAAAAGAAAGTATGTTTCATGAAGATCCCAAAGTACAGGTGAATCTTAACACAACAGT
>NW_011410064.1:0-739 GCF_000754665.1 Bison bison bison | reverse complement strand
GTTTGGAGCTGTTCTGGTGGATGGCAGGTGACAGGTTCCGTTTTCTCTCCCCTGACCACCAGGGATGCTGCTCCTGGGGGCCCTCCTCAGAGTCTCTTGTCACTGGCCTTGGCCAGCTGTCTCCACCCTGAGAAGCAGTAAGTCGGAAGGTTGATCAGGAAGAGGGGTGTCCTGCCTCCTCATCAAGGCTGGGATCATCCACTCCCTCCTGTCCCCAAACTTTTCGGGGGCTCTGCCTCTTCTGGAAATGGGACGACTACCTGGGTGGGGGCATGGCAGAGCGCTCGTTTGCCTGAGCCGCACGTGGCCCAGGCTCCAGGCCTGTGTGATTGTTGTTGGCTTCACTGTGGAGTCTTGCCTCTTTGGTGCCATTTCACCAAGTGGCCACCATCCTTCTGTCCCCGTGCCAGTGTTTTACCGTTGTTATCACAGACACTGGTGTTCCGGTGGACATGTGCTGTTAACTCCGGTCTCTGCCAGGATGCGAGGCCCAGGGTTGGAGCAGCCCCGTGTATGTGATCTTCTTCAGAGCTCACCCTGCCTCACTTTCCATCGAGTGCGGACTCAGACTGTGGCACGGATGGGCAGCCTGGGCTGTGTCCTGCTTGCGGCGCTGGGGTTGTGGCGATGGTGAGGAGGAGCGTTCTGGCCGCTTGTAGATTAGGACCTACTGGCTGAGGGCGCGGGGAGGGTGCCCACTGCCAACCCACTGTGCGCTCTCGATGGGATTCTGCAGGGA
>NW_011410063.1:8440-9119 GCF_000754665.1 Bison bison bison | reverse complement strand
TCTTGATTTTTCTATTTTTTAATTTTTTTTCTTGTTTTCATTTTCTCTTTTCTGTTATTTTTATTCCGTGAGTTTATTTGTTGTTTGTTTTTTTGATTTTTAGTGGTTTGTTTTTTCTTTTTTTTTAGTTATTATTTTAATATTTTTGTTTGCTTTTTTTTTCAAATTTTAAACTTTTTTTGTATTGAGTTAAGGAAACGGCAGCCCACTTCAGGATTCTTGCCTGGTAAATCCCATGGAGAGAGGAACTTGTCAGTCTATGGAGTTACAAAGACCTGGACACAACTTAGCAACTAAACAATAACCAATTAACAATGTTGTTACTTGGTAGTTTCAGCTGAACAGCAAAGGGACTCAGCCTTACATATACATGTATCTGTTCTCCCCTAAACTCCCCCTCCTATCCAGGCTGGCACATAACATTGAATAGTTTCATGTACTATACAACAGGTCCTTGTTGGTTATCCATTTTAAATATAGCAGTATGTACATGACCTTTCCAAAGTCCCTAACTATCCCATCCCCCTAGGAACCATAAGTTCATTTTCTAAGACTGTGTATCTCCTTCTGTTTTGTAAGTAAATTCATTAGCATCATTTCATTTTAGATTCCACATATAATGGATGTCATACAATATTTCTCCTTCACTGTCCGACTTATTTCACTCAATATGACATTC
>NW_011410063.1:3613-4344 GCF_000754665.1 Bison bison bison | reverse complement strand
AAAAACAACTGGACTAGATGAAGATCTTTTACTTTTATCTAGTTTGTTTCACTTTTGCTATTTCATATTCAGTGTTCCCATTTCATTTAGTTTATGCTTTCCAATTTCTCTATCTCCTCTATTTTTTATGTTATTTCTTAAGCCTTTATCAAGTGTAGTAGAAAAGCTCTTATATACATATATATAAATAAAATCTATCATATAAATATTTTAGGAAACTAATGAATTTTTGCCTCACTGAAAAATTTATGACATTTTTATTTCACTTGTTTGACTTAGTATAAATAGAATGCTAGATTTCTAATTTATCATTTTTATATTATAAAGTGAATTTAATAAAATCTGACATAGATTTAGAGATTTTCTTCCCAATTTCAACTGAATAACAGAGTTTTCCATTGAGATACTGAAAACACTAATCTTTTTAATCAACATCATGAAAATCAAACAAAATTGAATTCAAATAAATCCAAGTATACAATCAGCACATTTTTTTGAAAAGAATATTTCCATATATTAATGGAATTATTAATACAATGCTTTTTGTTAATGAGAATTAGAAATGGATTATACTTAGGATTCTTTTCATAATAACCTTATAGTTCAGGTTTAAGAAAAAGAAATAAAAAAACTACCACAATCAAGCAAAAAGCACACTTGCTGAAGTCTAAAGTGGAACAAGCACTACACCTCTTTGTTTCTTCTAATTCTGACATTCATTCTGTGATTTT
>NW_011410063.1:0-429 GCF_000754665.1 Bison bison bison | reverse complement strand
TTACTTGTTAGAAATAATAATTTGGTTTTTGGGAAGGAGCTCATAATTGCAGATGCCCTTCCAATTTCACCATATACACAGTAGCACCTTCTTTGGATGAGGACAAGCCTTTGGTGTGGTTGGTGGTGGTTCATTTCACTTTACCCACAGTCTCCTTCATTCCACATTATTTTCATTGCCTATCACAAAATTTCTTTTAAAATGGAATGTTTTTGTTATGTTTAAGTAGAGAAACATGCAGAAATATGGTCAAGGAAGTTTTGGGGGTTTTATTTTTTATTTTTGCTTAGCTTATGTGGAAACCTTTTCTTGACTATGAGGGTTACTCCATTTCTTCTAAGGGATTCTTGCCCACAGTAGCAGATATAATGGTCATCTGAATTAAATTCACCCATTCCAGTCCATTTTAGTTCACTGATTCCTAAAATG
>NW_011410062.1:0-657 GCF_000754665.1 Bison bison bison | reverse complement strand
TGTACACCTGAGGCAGATTCATGTCAATGTATGGCAAAACCACTACCATATTGTAAAGTAACTAGCCTCCAATTAAAGTAAATTAAATTTTATATTAAAAAATATTCTCATAGAGAAATAAGTGAGGTCTCAGGGGAAGCAGGACATGAAAAAGGATGAACCAATCTGGTCTGATGTCATGCAAGTTGTTGAGAGGAAAGCTACAGCCTGTTTTCATAGGGAACTTGGGACATAAGTTGTGCCTCAAACGTGCCCCAACCCAAGACTAGGGAGTTGGGATTTCACTCTCTCACTAGTACCTCCCTCTCATCCTCCAACTAACACTGAACTGGTGTCTCAGAGCCTTTGTATTAGATCCTCCAAAGACAAATCAAAGGTGACACTAGAAGCAAAAAGACACCAAAGCTCAGGAAAATGCAACCTCAGATAATGTCTTGATTTCTGCACCCACTCTGCCATCTCCAGCATCATATCGGGAATCATGTGAGTCTAAAGAACTTCATGAGTCTCTAGACATAAACATTTTTCAAAATTCAGCTTTTAATTTATATAGTAGTATACTTAATTTACAGTATTGTATTAATAATAGTTATATGGAAAATTAATTCCCTTATACATACACATGTATCCATTCTTTCTTAAGTTTTTTTTTTTTTT
>NW_011410061.1:0-723 GCF_000754665.1 Bison bison bison | reverse complement strand
CTTTACCACTGCACCACCAAGGAGACCCAGGATAAATGAAGAGATGCCCACCCAAAATCGTAATGACCCTTCTAACCTCTGAGTTCAATTCTGCTGCAATTCAAAGTCCTCAAGAGATGAAAGATTCAACAAACAATCTGTTATGATAAAGAGGTAATCTGTCCCTGGACTGACCTCCTCCTGCCCACTTTTCTGTCATCTCTAACCCAGTTGAGCTTTTGTTATACTAAAAAATTTACAAAAAGTAAAGGTAGCATAGCACAACAGACACTTTACCTTAAAGTCAGGCAGAGCTGTATGTCCATGATGTTTAAACTTCTTTTAGGCAAGGGACTCATGTGAACCCCAGTTTCCTCATTTGTAAAATGAGGAAACTGGGGTTCACATGAGTCCCTTGCCTAAAAGAAGTTTAAACATCATGGACATACAGCTCTGCCTGACTTTAAGGTAAAGTGTCTGTTGTGCTATGCTACCTTTACTTTTTGTAAATTTTTTAGTATAACAAAAGCTCAACTGGGTTAGAGATGACAGAAAAGTGGGCAGGAGGAGGTCAGTCCAGGGACAGATTACCTCTTTATCATAACAGATTGTTTGTTGAATCTTTCATCTCTTGAGGACTTTGAATTGCAGCAGAATTGAACTCAGAGGTTAGAAGGGTCATTACGATTTTGGGTGGGCATCTCTTCATTTATCCTGGGTCTCCTTGGTGGTGCAGTGGTAAAG
>NW_011410060.1:0-550 GCF_000754665.1 Bison bison bison | reverse complement strand
CTGTCTTCAGACTCTGCATCCCAAAACACAGCTGAACATCTCCTCATGATTTACCTCAGAAAATATCCATATCATCACCCTTGGAATAAACAATCATGAGTATAAGTGGAAGAAATAAGAAACACAACAAAACTGGAAATGTGAAAACTACACAAGAAATAAAGCATTACTGATGATCATTTGACTATTAACATTTTCATATCTTCATCAGATTCAGATCTTCAGAATTTGATTGAGAATTAGACTTGATAAAAATAATGGCCAAAAAAAGGCCATGCGATTAGGTTTCTTGGACTTTTAATTTCCCTGGGCAATGTTTTTAAAAAATTTTATACTCATGTTCTATAACTGTCCAGTGACCACTTGCTTTCCTGTCATGATGCAAATCCTATGAAGAGGTCATTAGATGTCTAACTTCACATAGAATATTCACTAAACTTTTTCATAAGATCACATGATGAAACCCAAATATTTCCTTTAAGCTTCACAATATCCCCATAAGAAGAGGGGGATACTCACTGTGCTAAAAAAACAAAAACAAAAACAAAAC
>NW_011410059.1:0-710 GCF_000754665.1 Bison bison bison | reverse complement strand
GGAATTCTCCAGGCAAGAATACTGGAGTGGGTGGCCATTTCCTTCTCCAGGGGTTCTTCCCTACCCTCGGATCGAACCCGGGTCTCCTGCATTGCAGGCAGACTGTTTACCACTGAGCCACCAGGGAAGCCCTAAAGCAGCCATAGACAATACTTAATTGAATACACGTGATTGGCCAGATATAGCCCCCTGGTCATAGTTTGCTGGCTTCAGCTCAAGAATAGAGTGATATAAAGTCTTCCTAGCTCTCTCTAGATGGTTTTATGATATTGTCCTTGTTTTTGGAGTTTTAGAGTTTTACTATGACAAGTCAAACTGGAGATACTTGGTTATTTATCTCACTTAGGGTCGTTAGAGCAGTTTGATTTGGTAAGCAACTATTGTAAACTTGTTTTAGAAATTTTTTGGTTATCATCTCTTCAAATGTTACTTCTTCCCCATTTTCTCCCTCTATTCCTTCTGGGTCATCAATCACATACATGTTATAAGTTTTCAAAATAAATAAAGTCTTCCTAGCTACCTTGATTGTGTATCACACTCCACACACAAAGTAGATTTCTTTTTGAGTTCTCTTTTTATTCCTTGTGTCTATTTGTCACTACTTAAGATGGCAATTAAACTTATCATTTATTTTAATTTTTTTTTGTTTTATTCCATTTTTTCCAAATTTGTCCACTCTCATTTTGTAGTTTCTTGTGGATTACTCATCT
>NW_011410058.1:0-645 GCF_000754665.1 Bison bison bison | reverse complement strand
TCATGTAATGTTTCAGGGAACAATTAAAAACACATTTGAAACAAATGAAAACATAGAAAGACTTAGCAAGAATTAGAAATTCTCAGCAAAGAAACAGAAGATATAAAGAAGAACCAAATAGAAATTTTAGAATGGGAAAATAGAAAACTTAAATAAAAACTCAGTGCATGGACTCAGCATCAAAATGTAGAGAACAGAAGAAAGAATTACTGAGCTTGAAGATAGGGCAATAGAAAAGATATAATCTGAAAAACAGAGAAACAGTTTGGAAAAATAAGTAAATACACACACACACATGCACAGAGCTGCTCAGGAAACTGAGGACAGAATTTTTTAAACAAGAAGTAAGTTTCAGGCAGTTTCTCCACATAATGAAGAAGTCCCCTGGTGGCAAAACTTTCGTTCGGATCCAATAGGACATTTTGGGGCTTCTCAGGTGGTGCTAGTGGAAAGAACTGCCTATCAATGCAGGAGACACAAGAGACATGGGTTTGATCCCTGGGTCAGGAAGATCCCCTGGAGAAGGGCATGGCAACCCACTTCAGTATTCATGAGCCTGGAGAATCCCATGGACAGAGGAGCCTGGCAGTCTACAGTCCATGGGGTCACAAAGAATCAGACACGACTAAAGTGACTCAGCATAGT
>NW_011410057.1:0-571 GCF_000754665.1 Bison bison bison | reverse complement strand
TAAATTGCTTTGGGTAGTATACTCATTTTTCACTATATTGATTCTCCAATCCATGAACATGGTATATTTCTCCATCTATTAGTGTCCTCTTTGATTCTTTTCACCAGTGTTTTATAGTTTTCTATATATAGGTCTTTAGTTTCTTTAGGTAGATATATTCCTAAGTATTTTATTCTTTCCGTTGCAATGGTGAATGGAATTGTTTCCTTAATTTCTCTTTCTGTTTTCTCATTATTAGTGTATAGGAGCGTGTAGTTTAATAATCAGTTTGCTGTATACCTGAAACATAGCATTGTAATTCAACTATACTTCAATAAAAAATAAAATTCACCAAAAGGAATGACCACACAATAACAAATCTATCGTCTTGCTCTCTGAATTGTCCCAAAAGACAACAGGTTTCATATACATTCCCTCATCTTCCTAAGAACTCAGTGAAGCACAAAGGATGCTTTACTTCTTTCTCTCTTTAGCAGAAGAAGAAACAGAGACCCGCACAGACCCAGGTTCACAAGATATCGGGTGTGAGGCATGGAAATAGAACATCGATTTCTTGATTCCTAATTCTGTG
>NW_011410056.1:0-621 GCF_000754665.1 Bison bison bison | reverse complement strand
CCAGTGTCCAGCTGCCCCATGTGCCCAGAACCAGCAGCTCTGGAACCCCAGCCCCCGAGTACATTCTTGGAGTCATTTCAGGGCGGTGGGGTGGCGCTTTGGTTGGCATTTTCCAAGGCCCTCTCCTGCACCCTTTTCCTTTGGGTCACTGGTCTTTTCTTATTGACTGGTTCAAGTTCTCTATACATTAATGATATGAGCCCTGAGTCACATCTTGGTACTATTTTTTGGCCCACTTTGTCACTTGTCTCTTGACTTTGTGGTTTGGGGTTTGTGTTTGACTAGGCAGACGATCTTAGAGTTTGTGTCACCAGACTTTCCAGGGTCTTCCTATTGGTTTCTGGGGTTTCTTGTCAGTTTGTTTGCTCCCAATTGACTTACAGTGATCTTCTCTATTTAAAGTCATCGTGTATAAATTACCCATTGCTGAATAACAAGGGGCTACCCAGGTGAAGGTAGCATAAAAACCTGCCTGTCAACACAGGAGACAGAAGAGATGTGGGTTGCGAAGATCCCCTGGAGAAGGAAATGGCAACCCACTCTAGTACTCTTGCCTGGAGAATCCCATGGACAGAGGAGCCTGGCAGGCTACAGTCCATGGGGTCCCAAGGAGTCGGACAC
>NW_011410055.1:0-743 GCF_000754665.1 Bison bison bison | reverse complement strand
TGCTGCAGATGCTGGAGGGGCCCCTCCCCTGGTAAACGGCCTCCTGTGGAAGAGCTGGGAGAAAGCCACCCAATGGAATCGCCAGAAGGGGAGGTGGCTTGTCACCGCCGCCACCACCACTATCCCATCGTCAGCATCAGCATCGCTTCCATCATCTATCAGACATCTTGGAGTTTTATCCAGGATGTAGGAAAGCTCGGGCACATCTTAAGGAGCTTCCATCCAGCATAGCAGCAGAGGCCATGAGCTTTGGGAAAGTCACAAAGGGGGACGGTGTGCTGAGCACCTCCACTCCCATTAAGGCTCTTCTTCCTCCCCCTCCCTCTCTGTCTCCAAGGCAGCATCTCCTTCACCTTGGAGCACTTCTCTGGGCCACAGAAGTGCTCCAAGGTGAAGGAGATGCTGCCTTGGAGACAGAGAGGGAGGGGGAGGAAGAAGAGCCTTAATGGGAGTGGAGGTGCTCAGCACACCGTCCCCCTTTGTGACTTTCCCAAAGCTCATGGCCTCTGCTGCTATGCTGGATGGAAGCTCCTTAAGATGTGCCCGAGCTTTCCTACATCCTGGATAAAACTCCAAGATGTCTGATAGATGATGGAAGCGATGCTGATGCTGACGATGGGATAGTGGTGGTGGCGGCGGTGACAAGCCACCTCCCCTTCTGGCGATTCCATTGGGTGGCTTTCTCCCAGCTCTTCCACAGGAGGCCGTTTACCAGGGGAGGGGCCCCTCCAGCATCTGCAGCA
>NW_011410054.1:0-563 GCF_000754665.1 Bison bison bison | reverse complement strand
ATTTTGGTTGTTATACTTGTAAAATAGATCACTTCTTTTTATCTCCACTGTTACCACCCTAGTTCAAGAAATCATTAGCTCTCTCTTGGACTTCAGTCAGATTTTGAACTCTTCTTCTTTCTTCCAGTTGTGGACCCCTCCAAAACATTCTCTGCACAGCATTCAGAATCATTCTCATGAAGAAAGTTTTCCAGTGTGACTTTTCACTGAACCGATAACAAAATTAAATATCTCACCATATCCTACAAAGCCCAATATGATGTGCTTACCTCATCAACAATTCAACCATGTTAACTTTCTCTTTTTGGGCACATCGAGCCTGTTTTTCCCTTACGGTTTTTGTGTTTGTTCTTCTCTCTGCTTAGAAAGTTCTTTCCCTGACCTTTGTATGGAAGGGTTTTTCTCAACTTACACGTCAGTCTCAATTTACATATCAAATCTTCAAAAAGTCATCTCTAACTTTCCTATCTAATGTTACCCCACTCTAAGTCACTACTATATCACTCTGTTTATTGTACTTACAGAATTTAACATAATATTATCTTATTTACTTGTTTATTATC
>NW_011410053.1:0-620 GCF_000754665.1 Bison bison bison | reverse complement strand
TGGTAATAATGAATAGATGGGAATCTCTGCAAAGAAAGAAAAAGTATTTAAAAAAGCCAAATGGAAATTCTAGAACTAAGAAGTACAAAGTCTAAAATGAAGAGTTGACTGATTAACAGCAGCTTGGATGAGTCAGTGATCTGAAGGTAGACTGACAAATACCTGATCAAAAAGACTGAGAGGAAAACAACAACTGTAACAAGTTAACAGAGCCTCAACGTTCTCCGGGACAACATTAAATGGCCTAGCATATATACAATTGGAGTCCAAAGAGAAGAAAATGGGGCTGAAAAAAAAATATTTACACATGACCAAAAATGTCCTAAAGTCAGTGAAAACCTTAAACATATACACATAGTGTGAAAATTATACATAACATGAAACGTGTAAAACATGAAGGCTGCTGACTTCTCATAAGAAAAGTGAAAGCCAGAAACAAGTGGGAAAACATTTAAATATTGAAAGAAAACTACTGTTACCTGAGAAGTATCTTTGCAGTAAAGATTATCTTTCAAGATTATAGGCAAAATGATGATTTAAACAAAATCAGAGAATTTGTCACCATCAGACCAATCCAAAAGAAATACTAATGAAAGTTCTTCAGCCTGAAGAAACAGATT
>NW_011410052.1:0-573 GCF_000754665.1 Bison bison bison | reverse complement strand
GGAAGCTGGGAATAAATGGCTCACGAGACAGCTGCACATTTTTGCCCTCATGGTGTGTAGCATGAAGATAAATGTTCCTGTACATCATCTGTGTCCACGCAAACCATTTCCTGAAGAAGAAGGCCAGTCATACCTTATTATTATAAGTTCATTGTCACCTTTGTCCTGGGCTTGACTCAGTTTCACATATTCATCCTTAGTGATTTGTGTTAGGGTTGTCCAGAGAAGCAGAACCAATATATGGACAGAGAGGCAGAGATTTATTTAAGGAATTGGCTCATCCCCTGGAGGAGGGCATGGCAACCCACTCCAGTGTTCTTGCCTGGAGAATCCCATGGACAGAGGAGACTGGTGGGCTACAGTCCATGGGTCGCAAAGAGTCAGCCCCGACTGAAGCGCACAGCACAGGTATCAGCTAACTTTAATAATTGCACATGTCACTAAACCAACCAAACAAAAGCATGAAATAAGGAACTGACTAACCAAATTGTGAAAACTGACATGTCCAAAATCTGACAGTAGGCTGTCAGGCTAAAAGCCCAGGGAAGTTAATGTGGTTCCAGTCCAAGGGTC
>NW_011410051.1:0-661 GCF_000754665.1 Bison bison bison | reverse complement strand
CCCCACCCCAAGAGGAGTTAGGAGTCAAAGGGGGTTCTTTAGAAAGTTAAGACGGTTTTTCTGATTACAGGAGCCACAGACCAGGAATATGATCAAAGTGGAATAAAGTCCTGAACATATCGGAACCTCAGACCATTTTCCTGTGTCAGTAAAGATGCCCAGTTTTAGGCATGTTTTTCCCCCCGATCCACCCATTTAAATAAAGGCCAGACACTGTCACAGTAAAAGAAAAAAAAGTTTCCAGTTCTTAAGGACACACTCCAGAGGTGTTTCTTTTGGCTCAGAAAGGGATCCCCCATGTTGAGTGACCTCAACCGAGGACAGAGCGTGCTCCTAGAGATGTCCCCCAGTGCCCTGGACACATTCAGGAGGTGCCTGGAGGGAATCCGGAGGGTCCCCTGAACTCTGATTTCATGCTTGATGGGGCTTTGAGCATCCTCTCTTCCCCCACCGACTTCTAACCAGAGGTCTCTGGTCGTCCTTGGCACCCCGTGCAAGGCGTCTTCTTTCCAACCCCGGTGAGGACACGCGGGCCGATCCGGAGTGGTTGGCAGGTGTAGGCTTCCCAGACAGCAGATAATGCCTGGGACGCAGACCGTTTGGAAGGGGCCGTCACAGTGTAAGGGCCGCGGTGGCCTGGCACGGGGGGAACTCCTGGAGG
>NW_011410050.1:0-718 GCF_000754665.1 Bison bison bison | reverse complement strand
GGCGCTCAAACAGCTAGGGCCGGAAGCGACTGACATCAGCCACAACTCGGCGGAGGAGAGACCTGGCATCTTTGCGCTGTGACCGTGAGCTACGTTCCGGTTTATCTTGCATTAGTTACCAAATTACCTTCTGTCAGCACACCGCTTGGACGAACCCGTCCACTTGTCTTGAATTATCAGTGGCATCCAAATAAGCTCTCTCTTGAGCCATCGACTCGCTATCCAACCCCCCTTTCGCCGTCGATTTAGATTTCATTCATTCAGCAGATGTTTATTGCACGTCCTCCGTGTACCTGACATTTTGGTCGGTGCTAAAAGATGCCGGTGGTGAAAAGGATCGGCAATTTTAGGGCACTCACAGTCTCGTAGGGGAAACGAATCAAATAAACATACTAATAAGCGTAAAATCTCAAACTGAACAATGATCCGGCATCATAAGAACTTCAGAAAGAAAATGGGCTGCACTGGACTTGGGCTGAGCTCTAAAGCCTGAGTCGAGCTAAGTAGGTGGATATGCGGAGAGAAAATCTGCTAGGAGCATTCCAGCGAGAACGGAAAGTGCAAAGACTCTGGGTAGTAGGACATGCTGGAGCACCAAGAGAAGGTAGAAATTGGGGAGCAGAGGGCCTGATAGGACGTGAGGCTAGATATGTAGGCAGGGGCCAAATCATGACTGTGAGCCAGGTAAGAATTTCAGTCTCTTATCCTAAGCAGTGGT
>NW_011410049.1:0-611 GCF_000754665.1 Bison bison bison | reverse complement strand
CCCAACCAGCGCCTCCTTCACTTATACAGTAAGCACATGACTGACCTTCCTATATACTTGCTCCATGGCCCAGCTAGTGATTGTTCTTATCAAAGGGGCAGAGAGAGGCCTGTCCCTCTACTGGTTTCCATGGTAACTAATGAGCGCACCTGACATCATTCCTCTCTAATTGATGGTCTCTCCTTCCGCCTGGGAATGAAGACTGCCACCATGTCCTGCCCACTGTCTGCCACACACACCTATGGTAAGGTCTTTGCTAAAGATGTATAAGCTCCCTTATCCGTTAAATCACTGACGTCTCTATTGCTGACTCCGGGCTCTTTCTTCAGTCTTAAAGCTGAGCAAGTACAGGTCTTGTAGGCATGTGGGGTGCAGCCCCAAACTCTGGCTGCCTCCCTCTGCTGCTCCCTTCCCTTTGCAACTACATGTCTGTTGTCTATGTTTGTGATTCTGTTTCTGTTTTGTAGATAAGTTCATTTATGTCATATTTCAGATTCCACATATAAGAGAGATCATATGGTATTTGTCTGTCTTTGTCAGATTTACCTCGTTTAGTATGAGGACCTCTAGGTCCATCTATGTTGTTGCAAACGGCACTCTTTCAGTCTTTT
>NW_011410048.1:0-618 GCF_000754665.1 Bison bison bison | reverse complement strand
CGTGGAGCTTTTGTCCCAGTCACTCCCCTGTAACTGGCCTCGTCATGGCCATCATTAATATCCATACTTCCTGATCCCACAGACACTCTTCAGTGCTCATCTTAGCCAACATCTCAGGCACCTTTGGCATATTTGACTCTTGTGTTCTTTATCCCTCTGTTTTTTTTATAGATCAGGGGCGTGGGGCTTATGTGACAACAGCGTCTCCTAGATGTACTCGACAAGGTACACATTCTACACCTGGATATTGTTTGGGAAGTCTTGGGTGAAATGAAAGACAAGCCAAAGGAAAGAGAGTCCCAGTCACAGCGGGGGAATGGCCCACAGAGGCAGTGGCAGGCAGAGGTGAGAGAGCTCAGACAAGGGAGGTGTGACAAGAAATGAAGAGGAACACCAGGGAAAGGAGGGTTCCACCCCATTCACACTTGGGACTCACAGGGGGCACACTGTACAATGACCCAACGGAGGCTTTGGGCAGAAGGGTGGCTGCAGTTTAGGAATTTCATTTTCTGGAGCTGATCTTGGTTCCTGCTGCAGTGCAGGTGAGATCCAAGGGAGGGCTCTGCATCACCCTTGGCAGAAATGTGGAAAGGGGCTGAATCCAGACGAAGCCTAATC
>NW_011410047.1:0-676 GCF_000754665.1 Bison bison bison | reverse complement strand
GGGGACGGGATTTTCTTGAACAAATGAAAGCCACAATTTCTTTAAATGAACCTTTTAATGGGGGCCATTGAGTTAACACCACTGCCCCTTGATTGGGAATCTGATACCCCAATATGGACACCTCAATGGCCCCTGACTAAAGAAAAACTGGCAACTCTTACACAATTAGTTAATGAACAATTACAAAAAGCTCATATAGAACCTTAATTTTCCCCATGGAATTCCCCTATTTTTGTAATAAAAAAGAAATCAGGAAAATGGCAAATGTTGATAGATTTAAGAAATGTTAATAATACCATGTTACCTATGGGGCCCTTACAACCAGGATTGCCCTCCCCTTCTATGGTACCAAAAGGATGGTCTATAGTTATTATTGACTTACAAGACTGCTTTTTTACTATATCTTTGCACCCTAAAGATAGAAAACGTTTTGCCTTTTCAGTTCCTTCTATAAATTACATGGCTCCTATTAAAAGATTTCAATGGAAGGTGCTACCTCAGGGAATGATGAACTCTCCTACCATTTGCCAATATCTCATATCTGTTTTATTACAACCCATTAGAGATAAATATCCTACTGCATTTATAATTCATTACATGGATAATACTTCTTTTTATGGAATCTGAACTCTGTTTACAACAGTTATATAATGAAGTTACTACTACTCTTCAAAAT
>NW_011410046.1:0-541 GCF_000754665.1 Bison bison bison | reverse complement strand
TAGCATGGAAAAGACCACACACTAGTTGTCTAAGGACCTGGGTTTCTGGTCCTGAGTCATATCATTGACTAGCTTGGTGACAGTGCCTACCTTAGTGGACTTCAGTTTCCTTGTTTACAAAATGGCAGGCATTTTCCTAGCTATCTATGTGAAATATAACCCTAGTTTTTCAGGCCTCACTCCCTAGGTGGGCACTGTCAAGAATAAATTGATTCTTAAATTTACAAGGAATCAAGAGATGAGTCTTTATAAAGCATATAAAGGTAGTAAAATATTTGTGCTTCAGGTGCCCATGCGAAGAATGTCTGACTCTCACATACATAACTGGGGGACCATGTGTCCTATTGTTGATAGTTACCCCCCATCTACATATGCCATGGGGTCACTGATGCTGAAAACCCTCTCACACAAAGGTCTGAGCTAGCTCTTTGCTCCCTAAACTCCTACAACCAACTTTTCCCCAAGTTTCTACCACAAGAGAAGCCTACCCTTAGATTCACATGAAATCTACATGGGAAAACTTTTCTTGTTGATTTCCTCG
>NW_011410045.1:0-577 GCF_000754665.1 Bison bison bison | reverse complement strand
ACAAATCACATTATATTCAAATATTTGACTACTAACATAATAATTTATATTATTATTCTTTAAGTTGTTCCTATTTCAAATACCTGAATATGGCCATTGGAAAAATCCAATTTTTTTAGCTGCATAAATTCCATTTTTTTAGTAGTAGTACTTTTCTATAACACTGCACTATTTTACAAGACATATTACTAATTTAGGTTCAGGGGAGTGGAAATTATGCCTTTACTTTCTTTTTTTGTAAATGTGGTCCTAGCCATGAATAAAAAGCCAAGCTTTTAAGACTGTTTAATCAATACTATCCTCTTTCTAAGCACACTAACAATTTATTAACTTTTAAAGAAGTAAACAAATATCAAAGGAAGTGCAAAGACCCAATTTAGGCAAAAAACTCAAATCTTTCATTAGAATTTCTTCTGGATTACAAATTCTCCATTTAATAATAATTCAGTATTGACATGAAAGAGACAGTTGAGAAAATTTGACAAGTTACATGCTGGGCTTTACATTCTATTTATTACTTAAATGATAGCCTTTCTAATCTTTCAAAGGAAACGTTATTCCTTGGCATAATATTCGT
>NW_011410044.1:0-723 GCF_000754665.1 Bison bison bison | reverse complement strand
AAGGTGATTATTATTAGTATTATTATTATTTTAAAATAACAGAGAAGAAAATCTTTAGCTTCCACACAAAAAGAAAAGGGGGAAAAAAAAAATGAACACACACAAACCACACCAGTTAATGCTTCAGACAACATTCTTAATTTGTGGATTAAACCAAAACCAGAATTTTTACACTTGTCCAGCCTCTTTTGCTTTCTGTTATCTCCTTCCCAGGTTTTTTTTTGTGTGTGTGTGTGTTTGATAAGTGATAATTGTTTCAGTAAAACATATTTATCCAAATCCCTGTCTGAAGGTCTATTCCTTGGGAACTAAATCTAAGATAGCATTTCCTTTAGCTACTCTTTTTTTTTTTTTTTTTTAGCTACTCTTAATAATCATAAATATTAATATTTTATGTGTGTGCATGTTCAGTCACTTCAGTCATGTCCAATTCATCACAATCCCTTGGACTATAACCTGCCAGACTTCCCTGGCTATGGGATTTTCCCATCAAGATTACTGGAGTGGGTGGCCATGTCCTCCTCCAGGGAATCTTCCTGACCCAGGGATTGAATTTGTGTCACCTGTACTGCAGTAGATTCTTCATCCATTGAGTTATCAAGGAAGCCCAAGAATTTTATATTCCGTGTCTAATAGATGATGAATTTACAGTTGTTTCTGTTGGTTTTTCACATAAAATGCTAGTTTCCTTGTATATATTGCAATTGTTAACTTTATGGTGCT
>NW_011410043.1:0-529 GCF_000754665.1 Bison bison bison | reverse complement strand
AGTTGGTGATGGACAGGGAGGCCTGGTGTGCTGCGATTCATGGGGTCACAAAGAGTCGGACACAACTGAGCAACTGAACTGAACTGAATATGGAAGTGGGGGGCGGATATAGAGTGAACAAGCTGTAGACACAAGCACATACACACAGAGAAAGATACAGCACTCAAGAAAACAGTTAACATGTAATAAGGAGCAGGAAAATAAAAGAATTCATAAAGAAAACCAAAAAGAGTGGTCAGGAAGATAAACAAATCAGAGAAAAGTAGGCACGCCAGTTCAACTACTCTCATTGAATACTACTCTGGATTGGGTGCTGTGTTAGGCAGTAGGGAAACAAATGAAGAGGACAGTTCCTGCCATAAGCTATGATCTTCTGGCAGAAAGTTGATTTTTATATCTCATCTGAACCATGCTTGTGTGACTTTGATTACAGAATTCATTTTGAAGAGGGAGGTTAACTTATAAACCACAGGAATTTGAGAAAAAAGGAATGGATGACAGCATCATCAATTGCAGAGACAATGAAGGG
>NW_011410042.1:0-616 GCF_000754665.1 Bison bison bison | reverse complement strand
CAAAGCAGAAACTGAGTCATAGACACACAGAAAAACGGATGGACACCAAGGAGGGGGGGAAAGGGAGAGTGGGATAAATTGCAACATTAGCATGGACATATTTACATGACTGATGCTATGTATAAAATGGATAACAAATGCGAACCTGCTGTAGAGCATAGAGAACTCTACTCATTGGTCTGTGGTGAGCTAAATGGGAAGGAACTCCAAACGAGAGGGGATATGTGTGTAGGCATATATCCCTGTACAGGTATATATAGGGATATACAGATATCCCTATATCCCATATCCCCTATCTGTATAGGGGGTGTATGTACAGCTGATCCACTTTGCTGTACAGGAGAAACTAATACAACATTGCAAAGCAAATATGCTCCAATAAAAAAAGAAAATTAAAACTATAAACCAAACCAACTTTATTATACACACAAATGTTTTTTTCTAATTGACACTATATGTAAATACATACATGTATTTTACTATATGTAAAATACATAATGAGAACCTCTTGTCCATGGATTCTCCAGGCAAGGACCCACTGGAGTGGGTTGCCATTTCCTACTCCAGGGTTTAAAAAAAAAATCAAACCAACTTTGAAAGTGAATGTTGCTCAGTT
>NW_011410041.1:0-689 GCF_000754665.1 Bison bison bison | reverse complement strand
GAAAATTTTTTGAAATTGCTGGATAAAAAGGAGAGATACAGATCTTACTTGCTGAAGTGATAGGGTGTGGGTGTGTGTTTTTTTTAACTTTTTATTTTATATTGGGGCATAGCTGATTAACAGTGTTGTGATGGTTTCAGGTGAACAGCAAAGGGATTCAGCCATACATATACTGTACACATTCTCTTCCAAATCCCCTTCTGTTCAGGCTGCCGCATAACATTGAGCAGAGTTCCATGTGCCGTACAGTAGGTCCTTATTGGTTATCAATTTTAAATATAGCAGTGTGTACATGTCCATCCCAAATTCCCTAACTGTCCCTTCCCCACTCCAATTTCTCCCTTCTTACAGCAAATTACAAATTCCTTATCAGTGTTTTATGATAACAGTATGGCTATATTTCTTTGTTTTGTACAGAACAAATCATCCAAGTCCCAGACTTGCCCTCCCATCATAGTTGATCAAAGTATATCTCTCAAATTAGAATCAATAAGTAAATTTGTAAAAATTCCTTCTTCATAGATTCTCTTGTGGCAATAGTCCAAATAAATTTTTTACCAAATCATCGATCTTAATTGTCAAATGAATGCATAGTACAAACCCATATGTCTCACTTTGCAAAGAATTCCACTGGCTCTCACTCATTATTTACAGAGAAATTGTCTCTCATCTAGGCTTTAAAATTAATT
>NW_011410040.1:0-550 GCF_000754665.1 Bison bison bison | reverse complement strand
TGGTCTGAGCATATCCTAGTTTTGAAATTATATTAATCTTTGACCCTCCTGGTAATGAAGAATGTTAGAAAGGCATGGTTGATAGAGCATTGACAATGGGATTTTCAAATAAAAACCTACTTTTTTCCTTCTACAAATCTGGAGATTTCATAAAACCAAAAGAACCCATAGGAAGATCGATATTGGTATAAATTAATGATTTGAAACCGTGAAGTATAGTTTAGAGAGAGAAAATAGTTACAAGAAGTCCAAAAGGTCATATGTATGTAAACTTTGCTTTTCTTATTTCCTGAATATGTTTCCTTAAGTAAGACAGTAGGAGAGTGGTTTTTTTTTTGTAGTATCTATTGGTTTTTACCAAACTCTAGAAGAGAGAGGTTAATTTTGTGGTAGTATTTACTCCTGATTTCTTTCTAAAAATATAGTTTCAAATATTGGAAACTGGGAGACTCTAATGCAGTATTAACATTGCCACATATTTCTTTTTCCTTTAAGTCCATTGTGTATTATCAACAATAAATTGCCCCAATTAAATTACATATAAAGACAA
>NW_011410039.1:0-638 GCF_000754665.1 Bison bison bison | reverse complement strand
CTGGTTACAGTATGGAAAGATTAGCTAATGTTTACCTCTAAATATAGAGAAAAGATGTTTCAAAATAGGTAAAGGCATGTGGAAAAGCAAGACCAGTCGTTGTTTGTGCTCTTTCCTTCCTTTCTCCCGCCCTGGTTTCTCTCCTCTTCTTTCCTTCCCCTTTATTAACTCTTTGAAATTGACCTGGCACCACTGACTTAATGCTCCCCAGAACTAAGACACTTAATTAGTTACAGACAACAGCCTTGCTGGATTCATTGTCTCACTTTTAGTTACTTTTCTGTCCTGTCTAATCCTTCATGATTGTCCTCCTAACTCAAGTACAAGTGTGACTCCCTCAAGGTCAGCGTTTGAAATTTACATGCTCCCGACCTGGTTTCCTTTTTGTTGTTCTGCATGGCAGCTTATTTTGTTTGTTTAGTGTTTGATCTTCCCTCTCCTCAAGGGTGTGGTAAAGGACAGGGCTTCAGTCTTCCCAGCTGTACTCCAGACGGTTTTAAATTGCTTTAGAGATGCAGCTTTGATTGACTGGGCTTTCATTTCATTGTCGTTGAAAAGTTATGGCGGTAACTTTTATCACTAATGAAATTAATGATGTGTTTCTTTTCAAACAGTGCTCATCTCTTGTCTGATCTTAT
>NW_011410038.1:0-620 GCF_000754665.1 Bison bison bison | reverse complement strand
ATCTTTGATGCTCCTCCTTCTGTCAAAGCATTGAGTGTCTGCACTGAAGTAGTGTTCACCAGGGCTTCCATACGTGTAGGTAAACACACACACACACTGACAAAAGGTCATTCACATTATCAACTTTATATTATATGTGCAAAGCTCCTACAAAAGATGTCTCTCAAATTTGATCCACTCATGAATGGAGTGAAAGCACCAGTTTCCCTGCTTTCTTAATGTTAGATTTTCCAACCAACATTGTACATGTTATAGGGAAAAGGCGAGTCTTAAGTTCTTTGGTTTGCATGTGTTTGAATAATACTTGGGGGCAGACAAAAAGCATTTGAATGAAAATTATACCAGATATTCACTGGACTTCTGGAACTATTCTCTGTGGATTGTCTGATCGAGAACTTGGCCCATCGATCATTGGTCAGTGTGAGGGTGTCCCTGGTAAATCCAGACTTGTGTCTGGTTTTTGTAGTGATGGCATTCTGGCTTAGGACAGTGACATTAACCAGTGAAGTTCAGTGGAACCGGGAATCCTTAGTGAGAGAGTTGCCACCCTTGTCCTTCCCTCAGGAGATGGGCTCCATGCTGCCACAACATAGGGCTGGACCAGGGTATGAAAATTGTCG
>NW_011410037.1:0-556 GCF_000754665.1 Bison bison bison | reverse complement strand
ATATATTCAGTCTGCTGCTGCTGCTAAGTCACTTCAGCCATGGTCTGACTCTGTGTGACCCCATAGATGGCAGCCCACCAGGCTCCCCCGTCCCTGGGATTCTCCAGGCAAGAACACTGGAGTGGGTTGCCATTTCCTTCTCCAATGCATGAAAGTGAAAAGTGAAAGTGAAGTCGCTCAGTAGTGTCTGACTCTTCTCGACCACATGGACTGCAGCCTACCAGGCTCCTCCGTCCATGGAATTTTCTAGGCAAGAGTACTGGAGTGGGGTGCCATCGCCTTCTCCAATATTCAGTCTAGACAGAATCAAATACAGTTTCAACTTGAGCATGTAACCAATATTGAGTGTGTGTATATTAGAATAGAAATCCTTCACTTTCAAAGAAAAAAGAAAGAAAAGGAAAATTATGCCCTAAGTGAATTCAATTTATTGAGCATTTGTCCACAAATAATAGTCCTGAGGGGAACAGATGTCAGTCTTCCAAGAGTTAAAATGAGACCCCATTCTATACATGATCAGCTCCTAAAAGCATCAGAAGTGCTGGCTGGATTTTTT
>NW_011410036.1:0-614 GCF_000754665.1 Bison bison bison | reverse complement strand
ATGAAGGAAAATAAGTGTATGGGCAAATTTAAGGGTAAAAAAAGAGATGGGATGGCTCCTTCACATTAACTTTTAATCTTGCTCAAGTTTCAGGTCCCGATTCAGCCAGAAGCCTCTCTTTGTCTTCGTATCTTCTGTGGTTTCCTTTTCTCTCTTTCATGATGAGATCTCATTTTCTGTAGATAAAAATACAAATATATATATATATGTATATATATACATGTACAATTACGTATATATGTACATAAGCAAACTTTCAGGAAGATACAATGACGATAAAAAACAAAAGGATTATCTTAAGGTGTTATGTTGTGGAACAATTATTTTTCTCTTTCACATATACTGTGTATTATACACTGAAATGAACCTCATGCAGATTGTATCATGATAAAAACATCTGAACACCCAATTGTCCATTAACACAGGGAGAAATTTCATTAAACTCCTAAAAATGATTCAAGCCTGCTCAAAACAACTAGTAGCTTCCTATGTAGTAAAAATGAAATGTTCAGGGTAAAAGTAACTGAAATAAACAAGGAAAACAATTTACCTTCAAGTTCCCATTAATTACTCCTACACTCATCCCAGCTCCCTCCTATGTCCACGCAAACCCA
>NW_011410035.1:0-519 GCF_000754665.1 Bison bison bison | reverse complement strand
TACACTAACATGGGAACTACATACATTTTAGAAGTGATAAAAAGTATTCAATTCAATAAAATCAAGATGATTTTTCACTGGTTAAATCTTATCATTTTTTGTGGATGATAATCTGTATTTTTAAAATACACTAATGTGCAAACACATATCAATATGAAATAAATTAGGACTCTAAATTAGAGTCCTTTATTTCTTTTGAAATCTGTATCACTTGTGTTGAGCTATATTTTAGAAATTTGACATAGTTGCACAAACATTAGGAATATGATTATGGTAAGTGCTTTGGAAAATAAAAAGAGGTGATAAGATCATGTCTGAGATACGAGGGTGGAATGTAACGGAAACTACCGGACCTGGGCTTGAGTGAGGAAACCTCCACTCCCAAAATCCAGTATCCCCACTAAACACAGGTGTGTTCATTATTCAAAGCAAAGGTAGACTAAGAAGGTGCGGATTTCCACCATAACTGGTGGCTTGTGCAGGTCCCTCCCTAAATCATCCTAAATCTTTATTAAAGGT
>NW_011410034.1:0-527 GCF_000754665.1 Bison bison bison | reverse complement strand
GATCTGCTCCAGCATAATGTAGGTTGGGGGTGGGGCAGGCAGAGCACAGGGGTAGAGATGCAGCAAGACCGGCCACCAGCTGATCCTGGCTGAAGCTGGGAGTGGTACATGAGGATTCATTACACTGTGCTTGCTATTTTAGAAATTTCTATAATTGTTAAAAGTGAATGAAACTTCATAGAATGGACTGATCCCCTCAAGGGGAAAAAGAAAAAAAAGGCATTCTGTGAGTGTTATCACATCAGGATTAAAACAGCAATGTATATACCTGCATATTTACCCAGAAGACCAGTTTTAAATAATCAGCAACAATGATTTTTCAAATTAAAAAAGTAAATAAAAACTCTCAACAAATCTTGTAGGTTAAACTGATACTATTATTATTTAAAATTCAAGTATATCCAACTTAGGAGTCATTACCCACCTCTTTCAAAGCACAAGCCTTTATTACTTTTCATATCGTTCTTCTTCGTATTTCTTCCCAAATAAAATGTTACTCCTCACAGTTCCTGAGAACACCCAAGGCT
>NW_011410033.1:0-619 GCF_000754665.1 Bison bison bison | reverse complement strand
GAGTGTGAGGCAATATCTCACTGCAGTTTTGATTTTCATCTCCATGATCATTAGTGATGTTGAGCACTTTTTCATATATCTGTTGGCCATTTTTATGCCTTGTTTATTAAGGTCCTTTGCCCATTTGGGGAGAGCTGCTGTTCAGTTGTTTGAGTTATTTGTATATTTTAGATATTAGCCTATTATCAGACGTATGGTTTTCAATTATTTTCTTCCATTTTGTAGATTATCTGTTTGCTCTATTGATTGTTTCCTTTGCTGTGTGGAAGATTAAAAAAATACAATCCCATTTGTTTATTTTTGTTTCTATTGCCTGTGCTTTTGGGGACATATTAAAAAAATCATTACCTGGACCTATGTCAAGAAGCTTTTTCCCTAAGTTTTTTTTTTTTTCCTTAACTATAAGTTTCTAGTTTTGCGGTTTCAAGTCTTACAGTTAAGTCTAATCTATTTTGAGTTGAGCTTTGTATTTGGAGTGAGATAGCACTTCTTTCCTAAAAGATTTTCCTAACTAGTTTTCCTAGCACCATTTATCGAGGAGAAATTCTTTTGTGCTATTACACCATCCCCTGTGTGTCCTGTTTTCTTGACCAAGTAATTACAATTCTGGGGAAAAGCT
>NW_011410032.1:0-616 GCF_000754665.1 Bison bison bison | reverse complement strand
CTCCACCTTGCATCAAGTTTTCATTTGTCTGGGATTAGATCTTGTGTTGTTAACACTGCCGTTTATGTGATCATCTGGTAGATGGCCTAGCTCAGTTTACAGCAAATACATTCATTCGTTTCACTCTTGAGGTCATAACCTTGGTAGCAAAAGGAAACTTCCAGCGGCTTTTGAACAGACTTGGTCAATTGGTGAAGGATGCTGGGGTATGCGTGCCTTAGGTTACAGCAAAGAACATCACTAGTTGTCCTGTTAATTAGAAATAATTAGGGGAAAAGAAATTAAATCCTGCTGCCTCCTTGCCCCGATTCAAAGAGACATTGATCAATTGAAGCTTCTGAAAATTCGCTGTCAAATTATCTCAAGTCCTTAACGATGCTTACTGAAGTTCCTGCTCTCAGGAACTTCTTCTGCATGTGCAATTTTGCTGTGTCTGAGGGTGATCTATGAGTCAAAATGATGTACTGAATTAAGGCAAGTGGAAGGTGAAATGAGGTGCTTTTACTAGTCTGCAAAGACAAAGATTTATCCTGAAAATAATTTGGGGGGAAAAAAGAAAAGCTTTTAGAGGTAAGAAATACAGTGTTCATATTTTACATGTTTGACATATTTTGGA
>NW_011410031.1:0-699 GCF_000754665.1 Bison bison bison | reverse complement strand
GAAACGAGTCGCCAGTCCAGGTTCGATGCATGATACTGGATACTTGGGGCTGGTGCACTGGGACGACCCAGAGGGATGGTATGGGGAAGGAGGAGGGAGGAGAATTCAGGATTGGGAACACATGTATACCTGTGGCGGATTCATTTTGATATATGGCAAAACCAATACATTATTGTTAAGTTAAAAAATAAAATAAAAAATAAATTCATTTAAAAAGTAAATAAAGACATCCAGCCAAAGGAATTAAGCCAGTCATAAAAAAAGACAAATACTATACGTTTCCACATATCTAACATAGTCAAGCAATAGAAAGGAACAAAGTAGAATGATGGAGTCCAGGATCTAGGGAAACAGGGAAGAAAAGAGGAGTTGTTGCTTAATGGGACAGGTGATGGGTATAGCGTTTCAACTTTGCAAGATGAAAAGGTGTAAAGATATGTTTCATAACAATATGATAAGGAATTCCATGGTAGTTCAGAAGTTAAGACTCCATGCTTTCCTATCAGGGGCCTGGGTATGGTTCTCAACCAGGAAACTGTCATTCAAGCTGCATAGCACAGAGAAAACAATGACAACAACAACAAAACAACACTGTGACTGTATGTGTGTGTGTGTGTGTGTGTGTGTGTGTATTAGTTGCTCAGTCATGTATGAGTCTTTGCTTTCGCATGGACTGTAGCCCATCAGGCTCCTTTGTCC
>NW_011410030.1:0-513 GCF_000754665.1 Bison bison bison | reverse complement strand
TGGACGGAGGAGCCTGGTAGGTTACAGTCCATGGGGTCTTGAAGAGTCGGACACGACTGAGCAACTTCACTTTCACTTTTCACTTTCACGCATTGGAGAAGGAAATGGCAACCCACTCCAGTGTTCTTGCCTGGAGAATCCCAGGGACGAGGGAGCCTGGTGGGTTGCACAGAGTTGGACACGACTGAAGCGACTTAGTAGCAGCAGCAGCAGCAGCATACCACGTCAAGTACTTTGTCTTTCTTGAATTCTTAAAATTTCTAAGACTATATACTATTTTTTAAATGTGCTTAAATGGTTTTCTTATGCACTGAAACATTCAGTGGAAAAATAATAAACTACAAATTAAATATTTTACTATTAATGAACATGAGACTTTAGGTGTTTTGTTCTCATAATAAAGAATCTGACTCCATTTTTCATGTTTGCCGACAGATGTTGAGCCTCACCACTTCCTTCTCTTTGCCCCACATCTGGGAAAGTTATAAGAAGTCCTGGTGCTTCCTCTTTTGG
>NW_011410029.1:0-561 GCF_000754665.1 Bison bison bison | reverse complement strand
GGAAGATCTGAAGATAGAGAAAGGAGACAGGAACCGAGGAATGAAGGTGGCCTTGAGAAACTGGAAAAGGCAAGGAAACAGATTCTCCAGTGTAGCCTTGTTGAAGCCTTGACTTAAATCCCATTAAGATCCATTTCAGACTTCTGACCTCTAGAACTAAAAAATAACAAATTTGCAGTGTTCACAGCCCCTAAGTTTATGGTGATAAGTTACAACAACAAAAGAAAACTAGTATATCTTTCTGCTGAAGCAAAATGGATCTCCCAGAAGACTCACTGGTCTCCGGTCCACGTTAAATAGATTTAACCTTTTTTTTTTTTTGGCATCATTAAGGCATTCCTCTTTCAGTTTTTAAATCCTAAACTCCATCTCCCTTCTCACCTTCCTTTAAACTATGCCTTTCTCTCTTTCCTCCATAGTCCTTTTTCTTATTTTCATTTCTCTCCTCTCTTCAAAAACATACAGTATGGACATTTCTTCTTTTAATGAACACTTTTTAAATGTCTGTTGTGTGACAGACACTCTGCTGAAATTACATCAATGAATAAGGCAGAGTCATCT
>NW_011410028.1:0-527 GCF_000754665.1 Bison bison bison | reverse complement strand
CTCTTAGGTACCTCCTCAGCCTCTGAGGCAGAATGGTGGTTGGGATAGGGGACCGTATCCTCACTGCACGAAAGGGACGGTCTCTTAGGGTTGCTTCCGCTTGTCACTTAGGCCCGTTCTCTGGACATTTGGTGTAAGCTTGCTAGGTCCACACGAGAGGCTCTGTGTGACTCAGCAGTGGGGCTCAGCACAGCAGGGCCAGTAAACGAGTTAGCCAGCGGTCAGCAGTGTAAGTGCAGCTTACAGCAGCTTTAGGATAGACTGGTTTGATCCTCTTGCAGTCAAGGGACTCTCAACAGTGTTCTCCAACACAGCAGTTCAAAACCATCAGTACTTCAGCGCTCAGCTTTCTGTATGGTTCATCTCTCATATCCATACATGAGTACTGGAAAGTCCATAGCTTTACCAGACGGAATTTGTCCAGCAAAGTGTCCACTTCTTAATGCGCTGTCTAGGATGGTCATAGCTTTTCTTCCAAGGACCATGCTGTCAGGGAAGCTTGAACTGATCTATCGGGGAAGCCCAAC
>NW_011410027.1:0-636 GCF_000754665.1 Bison bison bison | reverse complement strand
TGTGGGGTTTAGAGGGGCAAAGGTGTGCGTCTGCATCTGAGGGAGGATTCTGGCTCTCTCCCTGGAGCAGATTCTCTGATTTTGTCATAGAGGATTTGCACAAGGTGATACTCAGAGGGATCCTGCCTTCCAGGTGACTGTCTTGGATGTCTTTGGGCCCAACCAGGGACAGGCTTCATTGGCACTTGGCTGTGTAGGCAAGCAGGTATACCTGATTGTATGAAGACCTACCTGGGCCTAATGAGAGCAACTGAAAGGGAGTCTTGGCATTTAGTCAATCAGTGAATTCTGGGTGGTTCAAACACTCTTGGCGCTAAGGTACAGAGGCAGAAGTGCAACCTGAGATGAGCAAGTGAAAGAAAATAACCAGGACAAAGAAAGTTGGGTGCTTACCACAGTTCATGTTCCTGGAGAAGAAAGTGTGTACTTCTGCATATGTGCAAGTTTCCTCTCAGGGATGTTACTGTGTACATGCACATGCACACAAAGAACCCCCTGCCAGTACGCTTATGAGTATGAGCTGTCGGAAGTGACCTAACCAGGTAATGGGAGTTGAATAGCAAAGCCTGAACGTCATAGGGAAAGACTCCACCTAGACTCCAGCCAGCAGAAGCACTGAAGTCAGGGTACCAATCT
>NW_011410026.1:0-574 GCF_000754665.1 Bison bison bison | reverse complement strand
CATATCATGCCTACGATTGTTAGTGGCGTGTGTGCCTGGTGTTCTATACACGTGATCTCTTACTCTCAACAGCTCTGCAAGAAGTTCAGGGTGTCACCATTTCACAAATGAAAAAAATACTGGGGCGTTAGAAAACCTAGTCTGAGGTCATCCAAGTGGCAGATGACTGAACAAGTTTAACAAAAGTCTGTCTGTCTCCAGATTCCGTGATCAAACCTCTGGACCATGCCACATACCTCTCTCTCTCTCGCCATGTGACCCTATTACTAGTGAGTGCTGAGACTCCCACAGCATGATTATGAGGAGAGCATTTTAAAAAAATAATTTTATTTATGTATCTGTTCTTGGCTGCAGCGAGATGGAGCCACTCTCTAGGTGCAGTGCATGGGTTTCTCATTGTGGTGGCTTCTCTTGTTGCAGAGTGCAGGCCCCAGGTGCTCTGGCCTCTGTAGTTGAGGCTCCAGAGCTCTAGAGTGCAGGCTCAATAGCTGTGGTGCATGGTTTAGCTGCTCCAAGGCACATGGAATCATCCTGGATTGAACTTGCATGCCCTGCATTGGCAGGCAGATTCTTT
>NW_011410025.1:0-555 GCF_000754665.1 Bison bison bison | reverse complement strand
TTGATTTTGAGGCTGCCCCTGGCGAGCATGCATTAATCTAAATTACTTTGCAGCTGTGTGTCCTCCCTGAAGAAACGTTATTACTGACTGACGATCAGAGATTTGGAGATTAAAAAAAAAAAGAAAAACAGACATTAACCACACTCTGTGGTAAGAGACCAGCTTTGTCTACATTATGGATCTTTAAAGAGTCATTTGCACAAAAACTGAGTTATTATTTACACCCCAGTGGTGTCTAAAAGGATCACTCTGTCATCACTACATATTCTTCTATTTATTGACAAGTACACACACAAGTATTGAAACAAGTATTTGTTTCTACATAATTTATGTGTGTAATATAATTTTATACACATATACGCAAGTATATATGGATATGTACACATATCTGAACATATGTTAATTTTTATGCATATACAAATATTATTATATATTATTTTATATAAAATATACTATATTTTATATTTCCATTTAATATTTAATTGATGTTAATATATTTTAACATATTTAAATATTTAATTTGTTATATTTATAAATATTTATAAATTATGTTAT
>NW_011410024.1:0-512 GCF_000754665.1 Bison bison bison | reverse complement strand
CTTCCCAAAGGACCAGGCACTGCAAGTTCACCTCAGCACACACCCTTTCAAAGAGCCAAGGTAGGAACACGGCGATGGGAAAAGAAAGCATGAACAAAACGTGATACAGAGGAAAAGTGGAATATGACTAAGCTATAGAGAAGAATGCAATAATATGTACCTCAGCAACATGAATGGGCCTGTGTATGACCATACTAAATAAAATATATTACACAGAGAAAGGCAAACGTCAATGTTATTGCGTAGTAGTGAAATGGGCTGCTCAATGAAAGGAGTTACACTAAAGGGAGAAATACATGGAGAAGTTTAAACAAACTCTCCAAAGGGAAAAAGTGTGGGGGTGGGGGGGAAAACAGATTTAGGAGGTGGGAGTAACCTATACATGCCCATAGCTATTAAAATAAGTCACCAACAAAATGCTAGTCCAAATGCTTTAATAACAATAGTTCCAAAAACTTGGCATCTGTAGATGTATTGATGAATCCCCTGTCTGTACCTGTGCTGGAAAATAA
>NW_011410023.1:0-500 GCF_000754665.1 Bison bison bison | reverse complement strand
GCAGGGTGACAATATACAGCCTTGACGTACTCCTTTTCCTATTTGGAACCAGTCTGTTGTTCCATGTGTATAGAGTATAATAATAACAGTCTCCATTCTACCGATATGGAAACTGAGTCACAGAGAGGCAAATTGAGTTATACAAAGTGACACAACCAGTAAATGCTGAACTGTTACTCAGACACAGGTACAGATAACTGTGAAACCCATATTCACCTTTTCTTAACTTTAACAGCTTATTGATCAGAGACATATTAATACATCTTTTGTTACACAAACGTTATTGACCAGAGGTGTTTTAATATTCACCTACATAACAAGTCGCCGGCCACAGGCATTAGTTTCTACAAAATCTCCCAGTTATTAAGAAACTTAAGAAAACATAAACATGATGCAAACTTCAGAAAGCATCAGAAAAAAAACTCAGAAAGATAGAGAAAAGCAGCCTTCTCGTCATTATCCTGTGCCTTCAACCATCCTCTGCTTCAAAACTATTTTTC
>NW_011410022.1:0-577 GCF_000754665.1 Bison bison bison | reverse complement strand
GGCAAAAACAAAAGGAAGGGGCTCTCTCTGTACCCCATAAGCATTCTTGAGTGTTCTAAACACTGTGCAGGTTTCTACACTTGCAATTTGATGTGGATTTGCTACTAAAATAGGCTAACGGCCTTTCTTAAGGGGGTGGGCTGGGTTTTGTTTTGTTTTCGTAGTGCATCTGAGCATCCCACCTGCTCAGAAAACCCAACCCTGTACTCCTGCTCCTGGAGACCACTGGAGTATGGCAGACTCGGACTTCAGCCTCACTGCAAAAACTCAGAGCAAGCAAAGGCCTAGCTGGTCCACTTATACATGGGGTTTTTTTTTTGTTTGTTTTTGTTTTTGTTTTTGTTGTTGTTGTTTTTCTGTAAACGAACAGACGGCCCTCCGCATCTGTGGGTTTCACATCCGCAGATGCGGAGGGCCCGCTATGGGACTTGAGCATGCGCAGATTTTGGTATCACCGGCGTGTCCCGGAACCAGTCCCTGGCGACACCAAGGGGTGAACGTATTAGTTTGATTGCTTCTCCTTAGTACTGGCTGCTGGATATGGCGGGCTGAGCCAGGAGATAGGCCCCAAACGTTT
>NW_011410021.1:0-699 GCF_000754665.1 Bison bison bison | reverse complement strand
TGCAACCTCTGTGGAGAGGGTTTCTGGCTTGGAAGAAGGCTTTTAATTATATTTCCCTAACAATTTTAAAACATTATTTCATCAAATACACATGAACAGCTTCAAAACATTTTGCTGACTGAGTGAAGGAGCAGAGATTTTTCAGTTTGTATCACTTAATTGAGCTACAGCCTCTGACACTTCTATCTCTGAAAGAAGAACGGCTCCTCACCATACTTTACCTAACCCTTATAAAAGGGAAATTCTAACTGTTATTTTAGTCATATTTCTGAATTCTAGCCTCAAGGAAATCTAGAAGAATGTATTTTGGTTTCCTAACATGAGGAAGAAAAAAAAAAACAAAACAAAAAAAACCCAAAAAATGTGGCAAATTAAAAGTGCTGGTTTTCCAAAAAACTTAAACAATGATCACAAATTTCACTAATTGACTTTGAAGTGAAGACATCTGCTATTCTTTTGCACTGACCTTTCCAAGAAAAAAAATATCAAAAATAAATACAACAGCAATAATAAAAATAAACCAGGCTAAAATACATATTTATGAATAAAAAAAGACATTTAATGCCATCTTCGATTTCTTTGTTCATTCTTATGAGCTGGAAGATAGAAACAAGTAAAACAGCCTTGAGGCTCACGTTTTGGGGTAGAATAGCCATCCCATTAGCCCTGGATGACTTACTCTGGACTGTTATGTGGAAA
>NW_011410020.1:0-542 GCF_000754665.1 Bison bison bison | reverse complement strand
CATTTCCATAAGTCTTATTTCTTTAACAAAAATTCTTAAATAAGTAGGCAAATATCAGTATTTTATGTAATCTGCTTGGGATGTATATTCTGCTAAAATATAAAATTTGGTATTTTTAGAAATCTTGAAATATTTCATATTAAAGAAAATAGAAATTTACTAACCATTTGGGGACACTATAAAACCATTAGCAAACCAGAGCATCCGATAACAGTCACTTCTCCAGCTGTCATTCTCTGGACAGTTTCAGTCTCATAGAAGACAACTGAGACCAAGAGGCATCTAGGTCTTCATTTGTCAATGAAGTTGACAAAATTATATGTCCAAAGTCATCATTATTATTCCTAGTGGGGACCCTCAGATGCTTACTTTAAAGCCTTTTAAATCTTACTTTACAAACAAGTTTAAAGTAGTAAAAGTAAAATATTATTAGAAATGTGAGAAGAAAATATATTATTTTAAAAACAGACATGAAAATTTGAAAGTTATCATAGCTATTAAAAGTGTGTTAGTAAATCCATAAATCCCTATATCCATGTTTT
>NW_011410019.1:10202-10985 GCF_000754665.1 Bison bison bison | reverse complement strand
TTGATCATGCATTGATCAAGAAGCTGATCATACACTGAACACGTGACTGTGCATGCACTGATAACGTGGTTCATCATTCACTGATCACGTGGTGATCATGCACTGATTACGTGGCTGATCATGCACTGATCACGTAGATATCATGCACTGATAACTGGACTGCGCATGCACAGATAACGTGATTGATCATGCACTGATCACGTGCCTATCATGCACTGATCACGTGTCTATCATGCACTGAACACGTGGCTGATCATAGACTGATCACATGATGAAACATGCACTGATCACGTGGCTGATCACACAGTGATCACGTGGCTGATCATGCACTGATTACGTGGCTTATCAGGCACTGATCACGTGCCTGATCATGCAATGGTCACGTGGTTTATCATGCACTGATCACGTGGCTGATCATACACTGATCACGTGGCTGCCCATGCACTGATCACATGGCTGACAGTGCACTGATTACGTGGGTGATCATGAGTTGATCACGTGGCTAATCATGCACTAATCACGTTGCTTACCATGCACTGATCAGGTGGCTATCATGCACTGATCACGTGGTTTATCATACACTGATCACGTGACTGGGCATGCACTGATCACATGACAGATCATGCACTGATCACGTGGCTATCATGCACTGATTATGAGTCTATCATGCCCTGATCACGTGACTGTGCATGCACTGTTTACGTGGATATCATGCACTGATCACGTGGCTGATCATACACCGATCACGTGACTGACCATGAACTGAACACATGGCTGATCATA
>NW_011410019.1:4638-6929 GCF_000754665.1 Bison bison bison | reverse complement strand
AAGCTGATCATACACTGATCACGTGACTGTCCATACACTGATCACGTGGCTGATGATGCACTGATTATGTAGCTGATCATGCACTGATCACGTTTCGTATCATGCACTCATCATGTGGCTGATCATGCACTGATCACGTGGCTGATCATGCACTATCACGTGTCTAATCGTACACTGATCACGTGGCTAATCATGCACTAATCACTTTGCTTATCATGCACTGCTCAGGTGGCTATCATGCACTGATCACGTGGATGATCGTACACTGATCACGTGACAGCAAATGCACTGATCCCGTGACTGATCATGCACTGAACCCGTGCCTATCATGCACTGATCACGTGTCTATCTTGCACTGATTCCGTGACTGCGCATGTACTGATCACTTACCTGTTCATGCACTGATTACGTGGCTCCCATGCACTGATCAAGTGGCTGATCCTGCAATGATCACGTGACTGATTATGAACTGATTGTGTAGCTATCAAGCGCTGATCACATGACTTCGCATGCCATGGTCACATGACTGATCATGCACTGATCAGGTGGCTATCATGCACTAATCACTTGGCTAATCATACATTGATCACGTAACTAATCAGGCCCTGATCACTTGGAAATCTTGCACTGATCACATGGATGATCATGAACTGATCACGTGGTGATCATGCACTGATCACGTGGCTGATCATACACTGATCACGTGACTGATCATGCACTAATGACGTTGTGGATCATGCACTGATCACGGGGCTGATCATACAATGATCACGTGGCTGACCATGCACGGATCACGCGGCTGATGATACACTGATCACATGACAGATCATGCACTGATCACGTGCCTTATCATACATTGAACACGTGACTTATCATGCACTGATCACCTGGCTATCATGCAATGATCACATAGCTGATCATTCACTGATCACATGATTGATCATGCACTGAAGACGTGGCTGATCATACAATGATCACATGACTGATCATGCACTAATCACGTTACTTATCATGCACTGATCAGGTGGCTATCATGCACTGATCACGTGGCTGATCATGCACTGATCACATGACAGATCATGCACTGATCACGTGGCTGATCATGCGCTGATCACGTGGCTAATCATGCACTAATCACGTTACTTACCATGCACTGATCAGGTGGCTATCATGCACTGATCCCTTGGTTGATCATACACTTATCCCGTAACTGCGCATGCAGTGATCATGTGACAAATCATGCACTGATCACATGGCTATCATGCACTGATCACGTGTCTATCACGCATTGATGACGTGACTGCGAATGAACTGATCATGTACCTGTTCATGCACTGTTTCCGTGGCTATCATGCACTGATCAACTGGCTAATCATACATTGTTCACATAACTAATCATGCCCTGATCAGGTGGCTATCATGCACTGATCACTTGGCTAATCATACATTGATCCCGTAACTAATCATGCACTGAACACTTGGCCATCTTGCACTGATCACGTGGCTGATCATTAACTGATCACGTCGTGATCATGCACATATCACGTGGCTGATCATATACTGATCACGTGGCTGATCATGCACGGATCACGAGGCTGATCATACACTGATCACCTGACAGATCATGCACTGATCACGTGCTTAATCATACATTGAACACGAAACTTATCATGCACTGATCACCTGGCTATCTTGCAATGATCACGTAGCTGATCATTCACTGATCACGTGGCTGATCAAGCACTGCTCAGGTGACGGTGCATGCACTGATCACGTAGCTATCATGCATTGATCACTTGTCTATCATGCACTGAACACATGGCTGATCATACACTGGTCACGTGACTGTGCATGCACTGATCACATGGTTGATCATGCACTGATTATGTGGCTGATCATGCACTTATCATGTTGCTTTCCATGCACTGATCAGGTGGCTATCATGCACTGATCTCGTGGCTTATCATACACTGATCACTTGACAGCACATGCACTGATCCCGTGTCTGATCATTAACTGATTATGTGGCTATCATGCACTGATCAGGTGTCTATCATGCACTGAACACGTGGCTGATCATACACTGATCACGTGACTGCCCATGCACTAATCATGTGACTGCAATGCACTGATCACGTAGCTATCATGCATTGATCACTTGTCTGTCGTGAACTGAACACATGGCTGATCATACACTATCACGTGACTACACAGGCTCTGATCACGTGACTGATCATGAACTGATCACGTGGCTATCATGCATTGATCAGTTGTCTATCATCAACTGAACA
>NW_011410019.1:4303-4538 GCF_000754665.1 Bison bison bison | reverse complement strand
ATGCAATGATCATGAAGCTGATCGTACACTGATCATGTGACTGTGCATGCACTGATCACATGGCTCATCATGCACTGATAACATGGCTGATCATACAATAATCACGTGGCTGATAATGCAGTAATATCGTTGCGTATCATGCAGTCATCACGTGGCTGATCATGCACTGATCACGTGGCTGATCATGCACTAAACACGTTGCTTACCATGCACTGATCAGGTGGCTATCAAGATC
>NW_011410019.1:0-2020 GCF_000754665.1 Bison bison bison | reverse complement strand
TGATCACGTGGATATCATACACTGATCAAGTGACAGATCATACACTAATCACGTAACTGATCATGCACTGATCACCTGGCTATCATGCACTGATCACGTGGCTGAACATGCACTGATATCATGGCTGATCATGCACTGTTAAGCTGGCTATCATACACTGATCACGTGACTAATCATGCACTCTTCACCTGCGTGATCATGCACTGATCACGTGGTTGATCATGCTCTGATCACGTGGTGATCATGCGCTGATTACGTGGCTGATCATACACTGAACACGTGACTGTGCATGCACTGATCACGTGATTCATCATTCACTGATCACGTGGTGATCATGCGCTGATTACGTGGCTGATCATGCACTGATCACGTACCTATCATGCACTGATCACATGACTGCGCATGCACAGATGACGTGACTGATCATGCACTGATCACGTGTCTATCATGCACTGAACACGTGGCTGATCATAGACTGATCGCATGATGGCACATGCACTGATCACGTGGCTGATCACACAGTGATCACGTGGCTGGTCATGCACTGATTACGTGGCTTATCATGCACTGATCACGTGACTGATCATGCACTGATCACGTGGCTTATCATGCACTGATCACGTGGCTGATCATACACTGATCATGTGGCTGCGCATGCACTGACCACGTGACTGATCATGCATTGATCCCATGGCTTATCATGCACTGTTCACATGATTGATCATGCAGTGGTCACGTGGCTATCATGCACTGATAACTTGGCTAATCATACACCGATCAGGTGACTGATCATGCACTGATCACGTGCCTGATCCTGCACTGATCACGTGGCTGATCATGCACTGATCGTGAAGCTATCATGCACTGATCACATGATGCCGCATGAAATGATCACGTGGATATCATACACTGATCAAGTGACAGATCATACACTAATCACGTAACTGATCATGCACTGATCACCTGGCTATCATGCACTGATCACGTGGCTGATCATGCACTGATCTCGAAGCTGAACATACACTGAACACGTGACTGTGCATGCACTGATAACGTGGTTCATCATTCACTGATCACGTGGTGATCATGCACTGATTAGGTGGCTGATCATGCACTGATCAGGTAGGTATCATGCACTGATAACTTGACTGCGCATGCACTGATCACGTGCCTATCATGCACTGATCACGTGTCTATCATGCACTGAACACGTGGCTGATCATAGACTGATCACATGATGAAACATGCACTGATCACGTGGCTGATCACACAGTGATCACGTGGCTGATCATGCACTGATTACATGACAGACCATGCACTGATCACGTGGTTCATCATGCGCTGATCACGTGGTGATCATGCACTGATTACGTGGATGATCATGCACTGATCACATAGCTATCATGCACTGATAACTTGACTGCCCATACACAGATAACGTGACTGATCATGCACTGATCCCGTGCCTATCATGCACTGATCACGTGTATATCATGCACTGATCACGTGGCTGATCACACAGTGATCACGTGGCTGGTCATGCACTGATTACGTGGCTTATCATGCACTGATCACGTGGCTGATCATACACTGATCACGTGGCTGCGCATGCACTGACCACGTGACTGATCATGCACTGATCCCATGGCTTATCATGCACTGATCACATGATTGATCATGCACTTATCACGTGACTGATCATGCACTGATCACATGGCTGATCATGCACTGATGAAGAAGCTGATCATACACTGATCACGTGACTGTGCATGCACTGATCACATGGTTGATCATGCACTGATTACGTGGCTGATCATGCACTAATCACGTTGCTTACCATGCACTGATCAGGTGGCTATCATGCACTGATCACGTGGCTTATCATACACTGATCACGTGACTGCGCATGCACTGATCACGTGACAGATCATGCACTGATCATGTTCCTATACATGCACTGTTAACGTGGCTATCATGCACTGATCACGTGGCTGACCATGCTTTGATCACGTGACTGATT
>NW_011410018.1:0-568 GCF_000754665.1 Bison bison bison | reverse complement strand
ACACTGGAGTGGGTTGCCATTTCCTTCTCCAATGCATGAAAGTGAAAAGTGAAAGTGAAGTTGGTCAGTAACCCTAACCCTAACTTGACCTGAGGGACTGGGAAACACGAGTCACCTCCGCCAGAGCTTGTGGACGTGTTCCACACACCGAGATATCTTAGAAGCAGAATCAAATAAATTCTCATGATTTAAGTGTCTTTTTAAAAAAATACTTGTTGATGTTCTATTTATTCTGTGACTTTGAACGTCCTCTTGGAATTAGCCAAATTAAGTAGTAGAATATAGCCCTGTTTATCAGACATGGTCCATGAATAAAGAGAACGCTCCCAAGAGCTGATAGTGCAACCCATGGACCAGGGTAACTTGTCAGGTTTTGCAGATAGAAGATAATGATTAAAGATGTGGGCTGTGATGCCTACTTCCCGTGCTGGTTCTGCTAACCAGGCAGGCACCTGCAGGCAGGCACCTGACTTAAGTTTTCAAAACCTCACTTTCCTATAAAATGAGAGTGCTGATAGTTCCCACCTTGCAGAGTTATGACAATTCAGTGGTGAAGAATTGGCCTGCG
>NW_011410017.1:4819-5140 GCF_000754665.1 Bison bison bison | reverse complement strand
ATAAGAAACTGGAAACAGTGTAATTGAAAGACAGAGTGATATACACTGAAAACTCTCCCTCCCACTCTGTCTTTCAATTACACTGTTTCCAGTTTCTTATCTCTCTTTCTCAGGGTTAACTTAAGCACATAGAAGCAAATACATATATATGTCCTTAAAACATATAGTACATATTATACATATTGTGTTCTGCACTTTGCTATTTTTAAATATGTATTTTAAAATATGTATTTTTAAAATACATATTTAAAGTAAACTAAAGAGCCTCTTGATGAAAGTGAAAGAGGAGAGTGAAAAAGTTGGCTTAAAACTCAACATTCA
>NW_011410017.1:0-513 GCF_000754665.1 Bison bison bison | reverse complement strand
TTTTTTTTTATGCTGCAAAAAGCTTTATTGTTTCCATTTGGTCCAAGGCTTGAGAGAGGGCTCCAGGGTGTTAAAAAGCTGCCTAGTGGCCGCAGAGAGGGGCTTCAGGCAGCCCTGATGTTAGGTGGGTTCTTCAATGGCCACTGGTCTCCAGAAGCTCCTAGTTGTGCTTGAGGGCGAGCCTTTCGAAGAGATACTCACTCAACCCAGCCTGGGGACCAGCCAGCCTGCGGAGGTTGGTCAGGTGGTCACCCATCTTCTTGATGAGTTTCACTTCCTCATCTAGGAAGTGGTTCTCCAGGAAGTCACAGATGTGGGGTCTCCGCGGGCAGAAGCCAGGCCATGCAGATCCAACAGGGCTTGATTTAGGTTCTTCTCTATGAGAAGGGTGGCTTCCATAGCGTCCTGGGTTTTACCCCACTCATCTTGAGATGGCTTCTGCCATCTCCAGGAAGAGGGGGCAGCCACCACACTGGTTTTGCAGTTTCAAGAGACGCTCCACGCCCTCGCGCT
>NW_011410016.1:0-563 GCF_000754665.1 Bison bison bison | reverse complement strand
CCTGCAGGGTGGCTGCAACTTTCTCCAGCAGAACGTGGAGGACCTCAGGTCTAAAGTCAGTCATGGTGACCCCACTCAGATCCAGGCCCTTTAGCTGACTGATGTTTGGGCTCTGGGACTGGTGGGTCGAGTCTGATTCTGTCAGCCAGCAGTTGGTTATTGACAGGTTGTTCAAGGGGGACAGCAGGCACCTGGGGAGAAACCAAATAATTAGTTCTTGGAAACTGGAGTGCTAGGTTGCACACATGCGATAGACAAATGGTTTGTACAGAACTGACATTCGTCTGACCATCAATTCAGGGTCAATACACTGAGTGTCACGTCTCATGCTAGGCTGAGCACTGTCACCTTCACTGCAGGGTTAAGTCACGTCACAGAATCTGGAAGGTACACCTCCTCATCTATCAAGTAGAGTCAACACACCCCACTTCCTTATGGATGAATGAAGGTCATGGAATCACTAGAACAGTGAGAGCCAGAGTCTCCATCGAGTCTGGACATCACTGAATATTAGTGTTGGGAGATGAGATTTAAAAATGATTCCAGTTAAGGCTTCAGTCGAG
>NW_011410015.1:0-1969 GCF_000754665.1 Bison bison bison | reverse complement strand
TGATTGCTCTGGGCTCTGGGTATCTGAAGCTGCACTATGGAGGAATGAATGAGGCCAATTCAGTGCCACGCTGTTAGATGTTGCTGGTTATAGACTGTAAAGGGCTGAAGAGAGAGGATGGGCTGGACCTCAGCCAGCTCATGCCCAAGCTCATCACATGCCCTTGTGATGAAGTGGTCTTTAGTAAAGAAGCCTTTACCAACCTTGGTCTCATTCATACAAGGAACACAGATGGTGAGGTGGGTCTCCAAAACTTTGGTGTAACAAATCAATTAATTGTTTCCTTTTAAAGTTGTAAAGTTATTTTTTAATCCAAAAGTATTTTGTATATTAGTCACTCTGATTGGTCCTGAAAATGTCCCTCTACCAAGGATATTTAATTATTAATTTTCCCAGCAAAGAGATTACTTAACCTCTGAAACCTCCATATTTTCATAGTGATTTGGGTATAATAATGGTACATATTGTATTGCTTTACAATCCATAAGATGAAATAAGCAGTCTAAGTTAAAGAACAGGATTCTTCCTACTCTTTACTTCTGCACTTGTAATTCAATATAGAAGCTGTTAAACTAACTTTTTTTATAACAGAATTTCTTCCTGTTACAGTTATGTGTGGTTTGAATTGAAAATATGCCAAAAGATAAGTATATAAACATCTGGACCACATGGCCATATCTGATTAAGACCAGACCAGGAGGCTTCATGGTGTTCACCTGTCAGTGTGCTGAGGTCTGTCTTCTTTATCTTCAGATATACAAAGATGCAGCATTTATACATGTTTACAACTGGCTCTCTCAGCACTGCTCTTGGAATGGGGCCAGCCTTGTTTCTGGTATTGCAATTGACTGCATGCATTGCAGAAAAGTGTAGAAGTGAACCATACATAGCTTATATCATTTAATCATATTGAAATATCATTACAACAATTGACACAACTTGCATTGTGCTGTTAAGTCCTCACATCAAGTTAAATTATATCTCAAAAGATTTATTTTGATTGAAATGATTTGTGCAAAATATCTGGCTGACATCCATTCATTCAGGTATACAAGAGACACCATTTAGGTGTCTCTTAGCAGGCATTGGGGATAAGGAGGTGAATTAGACACAGAACATTTACCAAGTCCATTTATAAAGTAAAATTAGCAAGTAAACAACTTAATTCATGAGGTTCACAGTTGGTAAGGTCGAGGTTCATGAGCAGTAGAACCTCTGTCTGGGGCACAGAGAGAAAGGGCAATGTGTGGAAGACTCACAACTCTGGCCCCAATCACTGTCACAGCATGTGGTTCCTGGGAGAGTTCTGACAGCTCCAGTCAAGGCTCCAGGTAACAGAATTGAATTCCTGTTCTAGAGCCCTGGGATTCCTGGGATGGGATAGAGAGAGGGGCCCTAATATTGTTTCTCCACCAAGATGATGTACTACTGTTGACTAGTTATATCTCTTACTAATGCCAACTCATTTAATTCTAACCAAAACTCTGTCATCTATACACAAGTATAACTCTTCTTTTACAGACAAAGCCACTATACAGAGAATGTAAGGACCCTGTTCAAGGTCACACACATGGTATGTGGCTGAGCTCTGAGTCAGGCCAGGCAGACTGGTTCCTGAGCCTGTTCTCCTGACCCCTGAAGTTCATATGGACACAGCTGGGTTAGTGTCCTCCCTAAAGCTTCCCTCCTTCAAATCTTGGATAAGATGGGACACTGAGATTTCCTTATGTGTCAGAGAAGACGAATCTTCATCAGAGGGTGAGTTGGTCCATGCTGACCCTGCATCCCCAGCTCTGGGTAGAGGGTGCTGCCTGGGCCCAGCCTGCCAGGCCTGGGTTAACCCCTCCTTCCAGCCCACTCCATCCTTATAATGGGGTATGGAGTCCCTAACAGTATGTTACCTACGAGATCTCAATCCTGAGGTGAGACTACATGTACCTGGTTCACTAAATGCATCCCTGTGTCATCC
>NW_011410014.1:0-529 GCF_000754665.1 Bison bison bison | reverse complement strand
TTTTTATTCTATATTCTGTATATGTAAATCTCTATACAAATTTTATTTATAGAATAAAATACACAGTATCTTTACAAACTGCCTACCATGCTTTAGCATCATTGAGGATAAGGCAGAGATCTTGTGCTGAGTGATGTTTCTTTATTTCAGGGTTAACTGTGTCTACTGTCCTTTTTGGCATCACAAGGTCTCTGTTGATATTCTGCATCTTTGTTAATTCTTCACAAACTTTGCACAACAAAATACTGGAGTCCATTTTGAGAGCTCCCGTATCGTTCTTCAATAGCAATCCAATAGGTAAGTCAGACACCAAATTTCTCAGTGAATATGTTTTATTAACACATTTAGTGCCTAATTACATTTTCATATTTGAAAATGGAAGAGATGCTTGGAAGAAAATCACTGTGTATGTTTATTCATTTTATACAAAAAGTTTCACTGATAATTTTTCCTATCAGAGAAAATCTGAATATAGGAGCCTGTAACCTTTTATTCCAATTTATGTGTCTATAAAGATAAATGAATGTTT
>NW_011410013.1:0-570 GCF_000754665.1 Bison bison bison | reverse complement strand
AGGTCTGTGCTTCTGAAACAAGGGAAGGCAGTGGAGTGCCAGCAGTGCCTGGACCATGGGGACAGCAAAGCATTTCCTTCAAAGGCATTGAAATCGATGATGAGAGCTTTCAATATTGTTTATTTTTAATTTAGAAACTGTTGTCCAATTTTACAAACAACCTTGGCAAATATAAGCAACAGAAAACAAAATTTTAAGTGTACAGTTCATTAGTTTTAGCAAATACATACACCACCACAATCAAAATACAGCGTATTTTCATCAACTTCTAAATTTTCCTTATGTTCTTTCAGTTAATACTTCCCTAGCCCCAGGAAACCACTGATGGCTTTCTGTCACTACAGGTAAGATCTGTCCTTTTAAGAAGTTCATAGAAATGGAATCACAGTATGTGTTTCTGTGTGTGTGTCTGGCTTCTTTCACTCAGCAAAATGGCTTTGCAATTCATTCACATTGTTTTTGTGCTGCAAGTCATTCCTCTTTATTGCTAGATAGTATTTCACTGTATGAACACAGTATAATTTTTTAACCATTCTTTTGTTGGGGAATATTTAGGCAGTTACAAATAAA
>NW_011410012.1:0-624 GCF_000754665.1 Bison bison bison | reverse complement strand
GTGAAATTTTTGAAATGAATAATGCTTTCAAATGCTTTATACAAGGGTGCATATCAGAGTTCTCCACAGATACTGATTCTATAAATAAAAAATAAGACACATTTTATTATATACAGATCTCCAGTACATTACCAAATTTTGATAATATACGTGGGATACTGGAACATTTACAATTAAGGTTCTTATAAGCTATTTTTTCTTATCAATTTTGAGAGGCTTCATTGCCTTAAATTATTTCCTCCAGTTTTAAAATATTTTAAATACTCTTTCTTGATTTTAATGAATTTAAATGTTTAGTTTTTATTCATCTGTATTTCAAATATTTTTTTTCAAAATAATGCAAACACTTAAAATGTTTATTTTCATATTTCTAAAATGAAAAGACTTCTAATGGCATATTTTAAGAGATGCTTATTTTTTGGTGGGAGTTGTCTCTACTTTCTTATTTAAGACAGATACAGTTTATGTAGTGTTATGTTTATTTATTTATTAATCTCTATTAGACCTTGAAGTGTTTATCAATACTCTTGTCACATAAGATAAGATTATTGGAGCTCTGTCAGCTAGTTTGCCTGATAAGAGTTTGTTTTAACTTGAGTTGGCAAGGATTCTTTCTGTTAAAGA
>NW_011410011.1:0-519 GCF_000754665.1 Bison bison bison | reverse complement strand
CTTCCTTATCTTCTATCTTAAGAAGTGTGGAGTCTATTTCCTTGCAGCGTTTTTTACTTTCTTCAAAGTTCTTCAATTCATCCGAAAAATAGTAACATCTCTGTCCACAACACGACCATTTACTTTTACATTCCTTTCCTTAAAAACAAAAGATATTCCCCGGAGACCATTCAGTGTGTATCTTGAAAGGAATGCTCTGGAACTTAGCTACTGAGGAACCCTTTCTAGTCCTTGTAAAACCATTGATTTCGTGAGATGGATGGACTTCATTTCTAAGTTCCTGGCCTTAGGGAGATGACTTACATCCCTCCAAATCTATGCATAATACTATTAAAATTCTCTAGGAAATATATCTTAGAAAATTGATGTTTTTTCTCACAATCTCTACAGATAGGAGTTCACAGGGGAAAACAACTTCTTTGTATTCTCTGAAAGAAAGAAAGTGAAAGTCTCTCAGTCATGTCTGACTCTTTGCGACCTGTGAAATATACAGTCCATGGAATTCTCCAGGCCAGAATA
>NW_011410010.1:0-666 GCF_000754665.1 Bison bison bison | reverse complement strand
ACAGTAGGTCTCCGTACATATCTTAAGTACACAGGTGCCTTGCAAACCTGAAATGCACAAGACCTCCTTTTATATAGTTTGATATTTATAATACATGAATACAACTGAGTTTCTCTGGTGGCATTTGCCACTGGAAGTTGAAGCATTTAAAAAGGTTTGTCATTATGTAATGATGGTGCCTAAAACCTCTATTTCTATGGTATTTTTGTGAATTGCTAGGTTTTATACATATTTTCAAACATACAATTCAAACACCTTTTTATTCTAATGACATTAATTATAGAAAATTGTAAAAGTAAATTCAGAGTACTAAAATAAGCAAATGAAATACCTTTTCCAGTTTCGAATTTTCAAATTAGGAATGTCTCTTCCAAACACTCATTTTTTTTTTTTTTTTTAGGGATGGGAGGGGAAAAATTGAGAGGATTAATGTAAAGAAAAGCCATCTTTTCAATGTAATCTTTACAAAATGACATACACCTCTATATTTGAGCATATAAACCTTGTATAGGAGAATTTTAAACATTTCAAAGTTAAATCTAAAACATTCAAGCATGACAGCATAAAAATATTCAAAATGATTTGGGTTACTATATAATTCCATAAAGCTAAAGTTACATTTAGGTATAAACCTTCGGTAAATATGGCAACAGCAACCATCAAAAG
>NW_011410009.1:0-527 GCF_000754665.1 Bison bison bison | reverse complement strand
TGATTTGAAATTCTGACTACTGTATTTTGAACTCCCAATGTATTTGGGTCCAATTCAAAACTTTAATCTTTTTCACTGATCTCTTTATTCATGTACACATTGGCACATAATTGCTATGATATCTAAGATATTTTGACATGTGAAGAATCTAGCAGTCACTTATTAGTATTTCTCAGAATTTTGCCTAAGCCTGTATATTTCTATTTCAAAATTATTAAAAATTAAATAATAAATTAAATATAGATAAGATAAAACTGTTTAAATTAAAGTTAGCTTAAAATTGTGAAAATAAATTTAAAATATGTTCAAAACTATTATTTTCATTAAGATTCCCATTAAGAAGGTTAAGAAGAGTTTATGCCTTTAAAGTATAAAAAAACTGCTATCCAGATAAGAATTGGTGTCTTCAGTTAACAAGCCACCTATTGTAACATTGGGTTGAACTTGCAGTTCCTGCCCATGTTTCTAATCCCTTGTAGATAGCTGCTGTTCTTTAGCTATAACACCTAAAATGCTACCTGACACTT
>NW_011410008.1:0-706 GCF_000754665.1 Bison bison bison | reverse complement strand
ACTCTTAGCGACCCCATGGAGTGCAGCCTACCAGGCTCCTCCGTCCATGGGATTTTCCAGGCAAGAGTACTGGAGTGGAGTGCCATTGCCTTCTCCGTTTTTTAAAGCTACCTTTTTTAGGCAATAAATATTTGCATCCAGCTGCATGTCCACTCAAACTGTACTAATGTAAAGTCCTAAGTATAGCCTTTTTTCCAGTTGATAACTTTCCTAAATCTTTTCCAAGTGATAGCCAAAGCATTTTAAATTCATAAGAAGGTTAGATTCTAAAACGTGTACTTGGACCAAAGTTGCGTAGTTATTTACTTTCTATAAAAATCCAAAAGTCGGAAATAATAATTGGCTACCAGTGGTCATGTGCTGATATAAGAACACCTTATCCAAGACACCAGGCTTCTTCCCACTTTAGGGCTTTTGTTCTGAATCTTGCCTCTCTCTGTGATGTTATCTCACTGCAGGTGTGTACACAGTTTTCTTTCAAGAATGTGCTCAAATGTCATACCCGCAATGAGGTTTTCTGTGACTACCTTCTGAACATTCCTCTTCGCTCTGTTGCTTTACTTTATGGAAATGATCATCCATACCTGTTGAGTTTCTTTTTTGTCTTCCTGACCCTAAATATTCAGCTCTCAGTACCATGAATGCAGGATCTTGGTTCAGTGTCACATCCTCAGTGCCTGGAAGAAATTAATGAGTAGGCATTTCT
>NW_011410007.1:0-504 GCF_000754665.1 Bison bison bison | reverse complement strand
CATCAAAATGTCCATGACAAGCCAGATTTGGTGGCCCATTACACCAAATGGTCAGGGAGAAACTAATCATCATCTTCCTTGAATTCTTCTAAATCATACAAAAAGACAGAAAATGGATCAACCATTTTAACAGGGTCGCCGTCCTTGACACAAAGTCCAGGTAAGAATGTCCCAATAAAGGAATACTTGAGCAAAGATCACTCTCACACAGCCATGTGATTAAATGAAGAAATAGGCTGTGTCTAAGGAACACGACTAGCACCTAAAGAGCAGAAACTGCAACAAGGAACACACAGATATCATATTAGAAAAAAATTGACAACTAGAAACCACTGCATTTACAGAAAAAGGAGAAAAGGCATTTGTAAAGGGAAAGAACAGTTTTTTTGTTGTATTTTCAATACTGTTGACACCAAATGTATGAGTTTTTCTTTGTTTTTCACACACAAACCAATTCTCTAACACCGGCTGAGTATCTACCATGATTCAATTTGTTTCTGACAC
>NW_011410006.1:0-542 GCF_000754665.1 Bison bison bison | reverse complement strand
GATGGAGAGATGATGACAGGATAAAGCTGAAATAACCATTAGATTTGGCTGTGATAGAGTTTGGGGGGACCATTACAAAAGCTTTGGGGCAAAAATCTAATAGGAACAAGAAAAGTCAGTAACGTGGTTGACAGAAGAGTAAATATTGTACAGGATTTGTGAAACTTGAATGTATTTATCGTCTGAGGATAGAGAAGAGTGATTTTGAACCTTGAGAAGCAGAAAGAACCCTAAAGGATACAGAAAGGAATAGGTTCTAAAGCATAAGTGGATGGATTTACTTTTTGAAACAAGGCAAAAAAAAGAGATAAGGAATGATGCACATAAAAGTTTAGAGGTGAATGGGAGTGAAGCTGAGACAATACTAGACGGAGAGGTTCCCCAACATGAACTGTGGCCTTTGGGAGAGGAACAAAGCCAGCCCTCAGCAACCCGGCAGACAAGAAGTTGGGAGGATAAATACAGGACGTCACACTCCTTTCATCCTCCAGTTTCCTACTGTGGCCTCCACTGGCCAGATCCAACCTTTAACAGGAAGTCCT
>NW_011410005.1:0-603 GCF_000754665.1 Bison bison bison | reverse complement strand
ATCAAAAACAAGACCCAGAGCTGACTGTGGCTCAGATCAACAGTTCCTTATTGCAAAATTCAGGTTTAAATTGAAGAAAGTAAGGAAAATCATGAGGCCATTCAGGTGTGACCTAAATCAAACCTCTTATGATTATACAGTGGAGGTAATGAATAGATTTAAGGGGTTAGATCTGAGTGCCAGTTAGTTAGAGTGCCTGAGGGACTGTGGACAGTTTCAAAACATTGTGCAGGAGGTGTGATAAAAACCATCCCAAAGAAAAATGCAAGAAAGCAACGTGGTTGTCTGAGGAAGCTTTACAAATAACTTAAGAAGAAAGTGAAAGTCAAGGGAGAAAGGAAAAGATGTACTCAATAAGAAAAGTAGAGATACCAAGGGAACATTCATGCCAAGATGGTAACAATAAAGGACAGAAAAGGTAGACCCAGCAGACACAGAAGAGATTAAGAAGAGGTGGCAAGAATACACAGAAGAACTATTCGAGAAAGGTCATAATGACCTGAATAACCATGAAGATGTGGTCACTCACCTAGAGCCAGACATCCTGGAGTGTGAAGTTAAGTGGGACTTAGGAAGATTTACTACGGACAAAGCTAGTGGAGG
>NW_011410004.1:0-710 GCF_000754665.1 Bison bison bison | reverse complement strand
CATTTTGGACTGTTTTGTTGACCATGATGGCTACTGCATTTCTTCTGAGGGATTCCTACCTGCCGTAGTAGATAGAATGGTCATCTGAGTTAAATTTACCCATTCCAGTCCATTTTAGCTCACTCATTCCTAGAATGTTGACGTTCACTCTTGCCATCTCCTGTTTGACCACTTCCAATTTGCCTTGATTCATGGACTTAACATTGCAGGTTCCTAAGCTATATTGTTCTTTATAGCATTGGACCTTTCTTCTGTCACCAGTCACATCCACAACTGGATATTGTTTTTGCTTTGGCTCAATGCCTTCATTCTTTCTGGAGTTATTTCTCCACCGATCTCCAGTAGCATATTGGGCACCTACTGACCTGGGGAGTTCCTCTTTCACTGTCCTATCATTTTGCCTTTTCATCCTGTTCATGCGGATCTCAAGGCAAGAATACTGAAATGGATTGCCCTTCCCTTCTCCAGTGGACCACATTCTGTCAGATCTCTCCACCATGACCCGCCCAACTTGGGAGGCCCCAGAGGGCCTGGCTTAGTTTCATTGAGTTAGACAAGGCTGTGGTTCCAGTGTGATTAGATTGAGTAGATTTCTGTGATTCTGGTTTCAGTGTGTCTGCCCTCTGATGCCGTCTTGCAACACCTACCATCTTACATGGGTTTCTCTTACCTTGGACGTGGGGCATCTCTTCATGGCTGCTCCAGCAAAG
>NW_011410003.1:0-585 GCF_000754665.1 Bison bison bison | reverse complement strand
ATTTGTTTTTGAATTCATAGTAAAAAACATTTTCAGACTATTATAAGTGAATATAATATTTATCCACTAAATTAAAGTTTATTTATTATTTATATAATTATATACTATCATTTATTATAATTGTCCTTGAAGAAACAGTTGATAATTTATGAACTTGATGATCTCGTCATGAAAAATGCTGCCCAAGGACTTCTACTTTTTAGGAATTCAAGATCTTAAATTTTATTTCCACTGTGCTTTAAATGACAAAAAATGTTTTTACAGTAATGGATAGTAGTCCTTGAAAGGCACACTTTAAATTTTCAATAAACTAAATAATAAGATACAATCAAAACATCATACCAATATCATGCAATTCAAATATAGAGCCTATTAGCAAATATGGATTGAATTTCCACTACCCATATTCTAATGAAATTGAATGGACACAAATATCAAGATTTACCTCATGAAAATATAACCCACATAAAGAATGTAAGATTATTATTCCAATGCTTGCCTTGTGATACAGAGGCTTGAATTCTATATCATCCAGAAGACTGGGTACTTGTAGAGATATTATTTTATTTTTTTATATAAAATTTT
>NW_011410002.1:0-540 GCF_000754665.1 Bison bison bison | reverse complement strand
CCCAGCTCTGTTTCTGGTGACCTTGACCTGCTGGTTCACGGAGCCTGGAGTGGACCTGCCTCAATCCACTTGGCCTGGGCTAACGCTGTTTCCTGAGGAGGGGACAGGCCCTCATCCAACCTCCGGGGGGCATGGATCAGGCTCAGGGAGGCAGCTCCAAGGTGCCCCATGGGCTCCCTCCTCCTTTCCTTCATGTAGCGAGCTTCCATTAGCCACTGCCCGTGTGACAGACTTGGTGACAGGAGGCAATGCGTAGGGGACGTGTCTGTCCTGGAGGGAGAGAGGAGCCACAATGGACAGCCCCGGCCCAGAGGGGGATTTCCTATGATGGGGGAAGCCCTGGGGCTCATGGGAACCCAGAGAGGACTCTGGAAATGGGTGTTGAGGGATGAGTAGGAGTTTGACAGGAAGGGACAAGGAAGGGCATTCAGTACATATTGACATGCCTGTGCAGTGGGCAGAGGCACCATTCAGCTGTGTGGAGCTCCAAATAACCCCACGGAGGAACTGATAGGGGGCAAGTGCACTGAGGGAGTCCAG
>NW_011410001.1:0-572 GCF_000754665.1 Bison bison bison | reverse complement strand
TCTAAATTCTAAAGGATAAGGAGGGATATGACAGATATTTATCTAATACAATATTTTACAATGTGCACATCAGGGGTATATCATCCAGATTTTATTCTCAGTTTATTCCATGAATATTTGCAATTGACCAGTTGTGAATGCCTGTATAATTCAGGTACAAAAAACACAGATTAGAAATGACAACTGACATAAAATAATTTATATGTTATAAAACATGTTTCAGTATATTTTCATACTGTGTATTTCTGGTATTTATATAATTTTTAAAAAGCAAAACACAAACATACAAAACAAAACTTAGTTCAATCTACAAAATTATAGGTAATTTATAGCCTCCAGGGGCCTGTGTGTAATATAACTTTTAAAAAGCAAAAAACAAACATACAAAACAAAACTTAGTTCGATCTACAAAATTATAGGTAATTTATAGCCTCCAGGGGCCTGTGTGTAATATTACACAGATTATCCAGTCCTTTCAATAACTATTTATTTAGCTGTAGTTTTGAAAAGCAGTATATGAATCCATTAACTCATGTTAATTCTGGAGAAAAAACATCTGATACCCAATGTTA
>NW_011410000.1:0-569 GCF_000754665.1 Bison bison bison | reverse complement strand
GAAGGACTGATGGCTGAAGCTCCAATACTTTGGCCACCTGATGTGAAGAGCCAACTCACTGGAAAAGACCCTGATGCTGGAAAAGACTGATGTCAGGAGAAGAAGGGGCAACAGAGGATGAGATGGTTGGATGACATCATCAACACAATGGATATGAGTCTGAGCAAACTCCAGGAGATAGTGAAGTACAGGTAAGCCTGGTATGCTGCAGTCCAAAGAGTCACAAAGAGTCAGACATGACTCTGAACAACAAGAAGAAATAAATTCTAGGAGTAGGAATGGAAGAAAACATAAACCCCCCCAAATCAGAAATGACAAAGACTGCATTTTTTTGGACACAGTGTAATTCAACTACAATTAATAACAAAGTTTAAAAAAGAAATACATTCCTATCTGCTTAGAAATGTAATAAATTCTATCAAAAATAATACTTAATCAAAAAAGGTATGATTATCAACCATTTTGGAAATAAAGGGGCTTCTCTGGTGGCTTAGATGGTAAAGAATCTGCCTACAAAACAGGAGACCCAGGTTGGATCCTTGGGTCAGGAATATTCCCTGGAGAAGGGA
>NW_011409999.1:0-613 GCF_000754665.1 Bison bison bison | reverse complement strand
GTGATTTTGCTGTATCTATGTAGGAATTCCTCCTCCAGAAACACAAAATCAGATTGATACTAAAGGCACCAGTAACTAGGAAACTCTAAATTTACATCAGAAAGTTACTTTGACTTTGATAAAGCTGATTAAGAAAAACGACTCTCTCTAGCAAAGACAAATCACTCCTCAATTATTGAGAATAGAGAAGTAACCAGAAAAGTGACTGTTTTTTCCTGCTCTTCCCTTTCACACACACACACATACACACACACACACACACACACACATCTGGGTCTCAGGATTTTTCACTTCTCCACTTACTTTTGACCTTCCACTTGTTGGCACACAGTCTGGGAGTACTTAAGTTAGTTAACATTCAAGAATTTCAGGAAATTTTCCAACTATTATTCCTGAAGCTGCCGGTGAGAAAACTTAGCCATTGAATTTTATGGTGAAGGGAACCAAAGGTTCTTCTATGGGCATCTATCAATTCAAGTCAATTCAGAAAATAGCTAATTAGAATGGGTCCATCTTATCAAATAGTCCAACAATTGGTACCACTTTCCTGCTTTTATTTCTAAGCTGTACTATGGAGTAAGTCTGGTTTCTATGTTTCTCAAGAAAGAAAAAT
>NW_011409998.1:0-520 GCF_000754665.1 Bison bison bison | reverse complement strand
TAAAATCTCATGTTGCCTCCAGCTTCGTGAATGTGTCCAAGTCACTTATCAATACCAGGCTTGTTTCCTCAACCTTAGAGTGGAGAAGTACCACCTAAGTCACAGAGCTTTTATATGAACTGGAAATACCCTCTGTAGCATTGTAATGTTTAATTGAGATGCAGAATGTAATTGAGATGCAGAAGATGCAGTTTTGATCCCTGGGTCAGAAGATTCCCTGGAGTAAATAATAGCAACCCACTCCAGTATTCTTGCCTGGAAAATTCATTCTTGCCTGGACAGGGGAGCCTGGCAGGCTACAGTCCGTGGGGTCACAAAGAGTTGGACATGATTGAGCGACTGAGGGGTAAAGTGTTGATAAGCACTCTACATCCTGTATCTAGAACACATTCTCAACCAACATGTATCAAATCAAAATTTGCTTATCTAGGACTAGCAGACAAAGAAAAAGGAAGCCTAGTACTGGAAGTAGCGCAATTCTACATTTCCAGTTATATCAGGTCAAGTTGCTTCTGTAGTT
>NW_011409997.1:0-583 GCF_000754665.1 Bison bison bison | reverse complement strand
TTAAATGAATTCTCCTTAAGTACAGAAGTCCCAACCTTGGTTGACTAGCATCTTAATCAAGAGATGAAAGTACAGATTGTATCTTGTGGCTCATCTGCTTTCTTTTTCTTTCTTCTCCATTCTCATCAGAAATCAGAATCCTGACATTTATTCTCATACCAAGTCAATGTAGGAATCAAACAGATTTTTTTTACAATTATCATTCATTAGTTTACTTTTCTGTTTATTGGAAATATGTGATATATAGAGAAAACCACAACAATTTTTCATTGATCAAATCACACAGAGTAACATTCTTATTTATCTATCAAACTGAACATTAAGATATCTTTTCCCTTGCTTGTCTAATCAGAGAAATGAACAATGAATAATTCTTAATATTTAAATGGTTAAGATGAAGGGAAACCCTTGTCACTTATGGTCTAATTTTAATTGCAGAATGATGTATTTTTCAGTAATTCTTACAAATATTTTAAATGAGGTATAACATAATTACATTTTATTGTTATTAGCATATATTGAGTAATTTTCATGTATATGCTTGCTATGTGAATTATAAAATTTGGTTCTTTGCATATCTTAA
>NW_011409996.1:0-596 GCF_000754665.1 Bison bison bison | reverse complement strand
GAGGTCACACCTTCTCCCTGTCCCCGCCTCCCTTCTCTCCCCGTGGCTTCCCATCCAGACCACCATACCTTCAGGCCACACCAGCGCCTGGTCATGGCCTTACTGGCCCGTGAGGCTCCACGCTCACCTGTCAGGGGAACAGCACGCATTCTGAGACATTCGCCAGGTTACCTGCTAAGAGGAGCTGCCCACGGCCTGCCTCTTTGCCCGCTCATCCACCAGTTAAGTTACTGTCCCGACACATGCCGGCAGCCCCCATGAGGGTTTTAAGGGCATGGAGACTTTCTCCATGCCAGTGCAGGCTGGTACCTGTCACTTACTTATTTGGCTGCACTGGGTCTTAGCTGAGGTGTGCAGGACCTCTCTTCAGTTGCGCATGCAGCTCTTAGCTGAGGCCTGTGGGGCCCAGTTCCCGGGCCAGGTGGAACTCCGGGCCCCTGCCTGGGAGCACGGAGTCTTAGCCGCGGGACCACCAGGGAGTCCCTCTGTCGGTCTTTAGTTGTTGATTTTCCTCCCCAGTTCAGCTCAGTCGCTCAGTCGTGTCCAACTCTCTGCGACCCCATGGATTTCCTTCCCAGTGATCTGGTTGTTTCTTT
>NW_011409995.1:0-521 GCF_000754665.1 Bison bison bison | reverse complement strand
TTTTTTTTTTTTTTTTTTAGGGGGAACTATTTTCTTTATTTCCTCTTCCATTTCTTTGGGTTAATTAAGTATTTATTTATGATTTAACTTTTTCCATATTTTTATTATTTATCCATTTTTAACTATTGTAGAGATTTCCTAAACTCTAAGCTTTACAATATACAACTTAACTAGGGTCCTCCTTGGATCACATGTTGTGAAGGACCATATATATATATGTATTATATATATACATATTATATATATAGTACTATATACTATATATATTGTATTATATATATATATTTTATACAGTATACAAAAGTACTATGTGTAACAAAGATAGCCCACAGGTTGGGAGGTGGATATATATATATAATTTCCAACTCCCAACCTGTGGGCTATCTTTGTTATGTACTTTTGTATGTTGTATGCGGCTAAGTCGTGTTCGACTTCAGTCGTGTTCGACTCTGTGTGACCCAATGGACAGCAGCCCACCAGGCTCCACCGTCCCTTGGATTCTCCAGGCAAGAACACTGGAG
>NW_011409994.1:0-514 GCF_000754665.1 Bison bison bison | reverse complement strand
AGAATCCCAGGTATCCACTGTTGCAAGAAGTAACAGGAGGGAACTCCCTGGCTGTCCAGTGGTTAAGACTCAGCGCTTCCACTGCAGAGAGCTTGGGTTTGATTCCTGGACAGGGAACTAAGATCCCACAGGCTGTGGGGCAACTAAGCCCATGTGCCACAATTAAAAAGACCAGGAGCAGCCAAAAAACCACCACCAACAAAAACCCAAGATGGGTTGGAGGACTAACCCCCACTTACCTTGCATTCAGCCCCATGCCCTGCACCTTCTAACTCATCAGCATGTGGGCTCTGGAGGTGGCCTGCCTGGGCTCAGATTCTAGCCCCACAAGTTACTAGCTGTGCACATCAGAGGAGAAGACCCTGGACAAGTCTGCCACCCTCTTTGTAAACTGTGTATAGTAAGAGACCCTTCCTCTAGGGGTCAGATTAAGCATCAGAGCATTGGCAGGTGATCACTCAGCTACCATCATCATTTCATTGCTATTATCTCATGCCTCAGCAGATATGATCTG
>NW_011409993.1:0-503 GCF_000754665.1 Bison bison bison | reverse complement strand
TCAGTGCCAAGTTAACAGTCTTTGTTAGTCCCGTGTTGAAATTCAAGATGAGAAATGGAGTGTATGCCCGGGGCTATGATGAATTCAACAATAAATGAGTCCCCCAGAATTCAAGGAACTTACTCTTCGGTCAAAAGATAGACTTTGGTCTCTGTTCTAGGTGGGCAATAGTTATACATTCTGTTACTTTTCTAATGAAAATTAAAATTGTAAAGTTGATTGACTCAATGCTTAATAGTGCTAGATGAAAAGAAACTACTTACGGTTACCATTTTTTTAAAAAAAGATGAGAGAGGGAGGATCAAACTCTTTAATCCATTGACAATGCCGCCTCTGCAAGAGGCATCTCAGTTAAATGCGGAAGGATGGATTGAGAGTATTTTTAGGACAGACATAATGGAAAGGAGAATTTTATTCCTGCAACTGAATATTCCTTCAAATAATTTGCTTAACTGCAACTGGGTATATATACAATTTTTCTTTGCTAGTAGAAAACTTAGTAG
>NW_011409992.1:0-508 GCF_000754665.1 Bison bison bison | reverse complement strand
TTTTCAATGGAAATAATTTGAAGACAATAAAATATCCTAGAATTCTGTAGAGATTATGGTTTCATGTAAATATTTGAAGACAAAATACATTTATGTGCATATATTACATGTAATAAGTATGACCACATCAATTTGAAATATATGTTTAATTTGGTATGTCATGTTTTAGTATTCCAGTTAAGGATGTTATAATAAAGTTTATACATTTTATACAATTTGATTGACATCACAATTTTATTTATCAAAAATGAATTGTTCAACTGTAGGACATTGAGCAGTTTATTACTCACCTTTAAAAATATCTCATATTCTGATACCAAAACCAGACAAAGATATCACAGAAAAAACATATTACAGGCCGATATCATAGATGAACACAGACACAGAAATCCTTAATAAAATACTAGCAAAAATATTGCAACAGCACATTAAAATGCTCATACACCATGATCAAGTGGGATTTATCCCAGGAATATAAGAATACATCAACATATGCAAATCAATCAAT
>NW_011409991.1:0-583 GCF_000754665.1 Bison bison bison | reverse complement strand
TTCTACTTTCTCATAGATAAATTAAAACTTGAAACTGATTCTTGATTCTAGGGTTATTTTATTTTGACACAATATAAGAAAGCACAAGTATATAATTAAGAAAACAAAAGTATAAAATAAATGAATTCAGTAAAAAAAAAAATCATAGTTACACATTTCCATTGGTGATTTGGAGTGAAGGCAGAATTTCTGAGTTCCTAACTACACAGCTAAGTTAATTTAAATAGGTAACTTAGAGGAGGCTATTCAGAAAACATTAATTTAAGAAGTAAAGGAGTTGCTGTTGACATCTCACTCACATTCTCTTATCTTCCCGCTCAGTGTATACCTGCTCCACTTACAGAATGCAGCAGTTCAGAAATGCAAGCGTGATGGAAATTGATACGTAAATCTTTCAGCTTCTGTTAGGGACTGCATGTTTGCGTCCTTTCAAAATTCATAATGTTGAAGCCTTAACTTCCAGTGTGATTGTATTTGGAAATGGGACCTTTGAGGAGGTGATAGAAGTTGAGTGAGATCTAATCTGATAGACACAGTGCTCTGATAACAAGAGGAAGAGATGGCAGAGATCTCTTTCAGCCTA
>NW_011409990.1:0-505 GCF_000754665.1 Bison bison bison | reverse complement strand
ATGTTCATTACAGCATGATTTACAGCAGCCAGGACATGGAAGCAATCTGAATATTCAGCAGAGGAATAAATAAAGAAGATGTGGTATACATAGTCAGTAGAATATTGGTTATAAAACGGAACAAAATTGGGTCCTTGGGAAGGACACGGATAGACCTAGAGACTGTCATACAGAGTTGAAGTAAGTCAGAAAAAGAAAAACAAATATCGTGCATTAACACATACTTGTAGAACCTGAAAAAAAATTTGGTACAGATAATCTTATCTACAAAACAGAAATAGAGAGACAGACAGAGAAAACAAATGTATGGATACCAAGGGGGAAAAGGCGATGGGGTGAATTGGGAGATTGGGACTGACATATATACACCACTGGTACATAGAAAATAGCTAACTAATGAGAACCTACTCTTCTCAGTGCTCTGTGGAGACCTAAATGGGAAAGAAATCCAAAAGAAAGAGTTTAAAAATAAAATTAAGTTAAAAAAAAAAAAAGAAAGGGAGAT
>NW_011409989.1:0-525 GCF_000754665.1 Bison bison bison | reverse complement strand
CTACTGGTTTGATCACCACTAGGCATATAATGGGGGGCTTCCCTGGTAGCTCAGATGGTAAAGCGTCTGCCTACAAAGCAGGAGACCTGGGTTCAATCCCTGGGTCGGGAAGATCCCCTGGAGAAGGAAATGGCAACACACTCCAGTATTCATGCCTGGAAAATCCCACGGACCAAGGAGCCTGGTGGGCTACAGTCCATGGGGTTGCAAAGAGTCGGACGTGACTGAGCGACTTCACTTCACTTCACTTCACTTCACTTCACTTCACTTCACGCATATAATGACTCCACCACATTTGTCATCTCCAGACACACTTTGCATGTGAATGGGGACCGAAGGCTGTGAGCGCACCAGTTTTCAGAGGCTGTAGCATCACATAGTGGACTTCAGATGCTGAACTTTTCAAATATCTTGTCTGAAGAGTCACCGAAAATTCACTGTTCCACTTTGAAGGGGGATGCTGGGGACACTTCAGCAAAGGAACTGCAGCATCGTTCCTCAGACAAAAATCAGACTCTGTATTTC
>NW_011409988.1:0-550 GCF_000754665.1 Bison bison bison | reverse complement strand
GCAGGACTCCTATGTAATCATAGGTGAATAAAACTTATCGAACTGCATACTATAGGTCTTATTTAGGAAAAAAATATCTAGGTAAAAGTAAATGTTACAAAGAACAACAAAAAATAAATAATACATGTGAGAAAATTTTAATATCTAACACCTAAAACTACTACAAACACTAAACACAGCATAATTTCCAGCCAGGTAAACATAAAATCTCACACCATAATCTTATTTACTTCAGTTCCTTTTACCTAGTATGTAATGCATAGCTTTAAAAAACTTAATAAGGCATCCTAAAGGACAAAATACCCAGCTTTTAAAACTTGAGCAAGCATCAGAAGCAGATTCATATATGACAGATATTGGAAATATCAGACAAATAATTGTTAGAAAGTAAACAATGATTAGTATGCAAAGGGATATGATGGGAAAAGTAGATAACATGCAAGAGCAAATGAGAAATAAAAGGAGAAAAGTAAAAATTCTAAGAAAAATCAAAAGTAAATGCTAAAATATGAAAAAACACTGTAACAAAAATAAGGTAGAAATATATTTG
>NW_011409987.1:0-506 GCF_000754665.1 Bison bison bison | reverse complement strand
TGTGCACACCACATCCATGGGGTTGCAAACAGTCAGACACGACTGGGCGACTGAACGGCAACAACAGCACAGCCCTTTGTGCACCTAACTTCAAGAAGGAAAATGAATGAACTACATTTCCTGTTATCATTAAGATCTGCTCAAAATTAAAATTACTTCAGGTATATAAACATTTTGGTTATATCATCCTCATTGATGAGAATCTAATATTTTACATAATTTTGAAAGTACCATGTTAAGTATTTGGTGGGAAAAGATTACAAATTTGCATTGTAAGATGTAAGATAAAAATTTATTACACATCAGCTACATATCTGTGTATATGTATCTGGTATACACATTCACATATATACATATATGCTCTAATTATAACTGTGCATATATATGTATACACATATATCCTGTAATTATAACTGTTTTCATCTTTTCTGATTGCTTTATCATAATTTATGTGTTGGGAAAAGTCACATCTATTTGAAAATATTTTAAATGCCTAACATCTATTA
>NW_011409986.1:0-540 GCF_000754665.1 Bison bison bison | reverse complement strand
TACTCTCTCCCTATACTCTCTCCTGGTACTCTCTCACTGTACTCTTTCCTGGTGCTCTCTCCCCATACTCTCTCCCTGTACTCTCTCCTGGTACTCTCTCTCCCTGTACTCTCTCCTGGTACTCTCTCACTGTACTCTTTCCTGGTACTTTCTCCCCATACTCTCTCCCTGTAATCTCTCCCTGTACTCTCTCCTGTTACTCTCTCTCTCCTGTTACTCTCTCTCTCCTGGTACTCTCTCTCTCCTGGTACTCTCTCTCCCTGTACTCTCTCCTGGTACTCTCTCTCTCCTGGTACTCTCTCCCCATACTCTCTCCCTATACTCTCTCCTGGTACTCTCTCCCTGTACTCTCTCTTCTGGTACTTTCTCCCCATACTCTCTCCCCGTACTCCCTCCTGGTACTCTCTCCCCATACTCTCTCCCTATACTCTCTCCTGGTACTCTCTCACTGTACTCTTTCCTGGTGCTCTCTCCCCATACTCTCTCCCTGTACTCTCTCCTGGTACTCTCTCTCCCTGTACTCTCTCCTGGTACTCTCTC
>NW_011409985.1:0-532 GCF_000754665.1 Bison bison bison | reverse complement strand
TAGAAGAGAAGTTCAAGAGGGAGGGGATATATGTATACACTTAAAGCTGATTCACCCTTGTCGTACAGCAAAAATTAGCACAACATTTAAAGCAATTATAATCCAATTTTCAAAGGTGAGGAGTGTTCGAACCGCTCTGCCTTTGTATTTATCTACTGGGACCAGCATGAAAGATGCTCATATTTACCATGCTGACAAAGTTCAACTTCACCTGAGCTGTTAAGAAAAGCCACAGTAAAGAAATCTCTGCAGACTTTCATGTCCCCAAAATGACTTAATGCAAAGCACCACTCTTCCCCGTCTGAATTCGGTAAGACTCGTCCAAATTATCCAGTGACTCCTGGGTTTACCTACCACAAGGTCAAGTACAGACCTTCCTCCTTGTCATTAAAGGGCAGACACAGACCATCCAACTCCTTCTTTTCTGTCTCATAACTAGGAACGGTGATTAAAAGTCAGTTCTCCTGAAACTAGCTAGTCACAAAGATAATCATTTCCTCTTTTGTCGACAAGATTTCCCCCTACATGTTTT
>NW_011409984.1:0-552 GCF_000754665.1 Bison bison bison | reverse complement strand
ATATCTGTTCTGATCATTATTTCCCTTATTTTGCTGACAGTCTCACTACCAAAGGGGTTTAATAAAGTCCCTGAGAGTTTCCCAAGTGTAGTGAAATCTCACAGATTCTGGGGCACTGTTGTAGCCCCACTGAGTGAGATTCACTGAGTGTAGATCATGGAATCTGCACTTTTTAAAAGAATTCCTCAGTTCTGATTGACATGGACAACTTGTCTAGGCACTACCAGAGCAGAGGCATGGTCTAATTTTGCCGGCTTCCAGGCTCTGTCTCCATTGAGAGCATGTGACAGGGGTTTCCTGCTTTCTCTGATGCACAAACCCAAGACCACCAGTCTAGGAGACTCACTGACATGCTGTCTGATGTTCTGAGGAGGCTCTGAGACCATCGTGTCTACAAAACATCCTGATGCCAGTCTTATCAAGCCTCCATTTGAAAGATTTCTGAAGAAATCAGATTTCTATTTAGTGTGCATTTCTATGATATAAGATCAATTTGTGTTATGTGCTAGCTGTTATTCTACATATTTTGCCATAGCCATTGGATCTTACTCT
>NW_011409983.1:0-506 GCF_000754665.1 Bison bison bison | reverse complement strand
TATGGCAAAGCCTGATGACATCAGTGGTGGCCAGGTAACAGGCAGTACCCAGCTCCTTGCAGATACCTTGTCCAGTATCCTTGTTTCACCCCAGACTAGGACTGATGCTCCTGGCTCTTTTTGGCCTGGCATGTAGCTCCCTGAATGGCTTATTGACCTAAAGCAGAATATTAGCCACCCTCAAGTTTCCATCATGATCAGCAACCAAGATCAAGACTTTCTCCGCTACATGATAGACTTGAACGTCAGTGAGGGAGACTGAGGAAGGGTGGGTATGGGACCTGGTGGGGAGTGGGAGGATCCTGATAGCCATGTTGCTGCACTGTAAGACTTTAGAGAGGCGTCGTGGAAGCTGTTAATGCCTGCCTGGGAGGCAAGCTGAGGCCCCTAGAAGTTTGCACCTTTTCCCTCCTCCCCATCCTGGCAGGTGCAGGTGTGGAACCATCTGCAGTCCCCCTGCAAGCTGGTCTTTTCCTTTCAGGACAACTCCTACTTCTTGAACACCA
>NW_011409982.1:0-584 GCF_000754665.1 Bison bison bison | reverse complement strand
TGCTGTACACAGGGTCCCTCACAACCTATCCTGCCCAGACTGCCCTCCTGCTGATCTCACTGCCAATGAATGCTTTAATGGAGGAAAGAGAGGCAGGGATCTCTGCATTTGTGGTGGAGCCTCATGCAAATTGGTGAATGTGAGATTTCTCCCCAGCTGCTTGGAGGCTCACCTCTGTACCTTCCCCCACCACATCGATGGGTGTGTGATGGAGAGACACAGAGACATATCCTGACAGTGAGTCAGTCATAGGGTACATGTGGCCCTGTGCAAACGTCCCCCTCCCCCACTACCCGGCCAGGGTTGTGCTGATTCTTCCCTTCCTCCTCCAAGGAGCCCAAGCTTACATGCAGTCTCTCTCCTCCTCATGAGCTGAGATCTTCCATCTGCACTGGGCCTTGGGTGCCCATCTGCTATCGGTGCCCTGCTTGTTGTGGGCTGGACAGATGGACTGAAGGAGTGTGTGTACACAGTTTCTGAAACAGGGCCCCTATCAAGGGTGGTAGTCATATCAGCAAGTATTGTTCTTAACAAGATTATTACCTGGGCTTCTGTGAACTGAGCATTATTACCCTCTCTGAGGC
>NW_011409981.1:0-512 GCF_000754665.1 Bison bison bison | reverse complement strand
GGTGAGGTGAGAAATGGGTGGAGGGAAAGGAGGACCGTGAGGGCGCAGAGAGGCCAACTGGTGGAGGGCAATTCTAGGCTAGTGGGGAGAGGACACGGGAGGTGATGGAGAGACTGAGGGGTCTCAGGGGCTACAACTGGGGTCCTGAGAAGGATGGCATGTGGACGTGGTCCTGCCTCCCACTGCCTCTGAGTCTCTCACCTGCTGACTCACGTTTCCGATTCTCTTTTCTTCTACCAGGTAGAGTCTGTGCTTGTGCACCTGTGAAGTCCCCAGGGATGCAGGCCCCGGTGCCTGTAGCACGACCCTCTCCCACACTGCCCCTTCTTCCTCTCATCCGGGAGGCCCAAGCTTGAGCATGGACTGCCTCCCTCATGGACTTTCCAATAAAAGACTGCTTTCAACTCCATTTGTTTCTGGCTCCTGTGACCTCTGGTCCCCTTAGAGCTCCGGGGAGATGGGTGTGGGTTTGGGACTTCCTGTCCCCAGTGGAGAGTGGAACAGGACCCATG
>NW_011409980.1:0-503 GCF_000754665.1 Bison bison bison | reverse complement strand
GGAGAAGACTCTTGAGAGTCTCTTGGACTGCAAGGAAATCAAACCAGTCAATCCTAAAGGAAATCAGTCTTAAATATTCATTGGAAGGCCTGATGCTGAAACAAGCTGCAATACTTGGCCACCTGATGCAAAGAGTCAACTCATCAGAAAAGACCCTGATCCTGGGAAAGATTGAGGGCAGGAAGAGAAGGGGGTGACAGAGGATGAGATGACTTGGATGTCATCACCGACTCAGTGGAAATGAATCTGAACAAATTCTGGGAGATAGGGAAGGACAGGGAAGACTGGCATGCTGCAGTCCATGGGGTCACGAAAAATTGGACACGACTTAGTGACTGAACAACAAAAAAAGAGCTTCCCATGTTCTTTTCAGCTCTTACTAAGATTCTGAGAGAGACTAAAGGTAGGAAAATGAATTTTATCTTTGGTCCATGTACATACACACAAAATAACTCAATTTCTCTTTTAGAGAAATTTCTTTTTTTTTTTTTTTTGAACTGTGT
>NW_011409979.1:0-687 GCF_000754665.1 Bison bison bison | reverse complement strand
TTTTTAAGGATAGTTTGCACAAACATAAACTCTTTAGTATCAAACAAGCAGGAAAAAAATCCAAATTTCCAGCAAACATTAGAAAGACAGTCTTTTTTGCTTTGTTTACAAAAACAAATCTACATCAAAGGTATCACAGCTGCCTATGTTCTAGCACTGCATATACGTTAATAATGATCACTTTTAAAAGAAAGATAAAAATTATTTTTGGGGTAAAAATTCCAAAAGCTATTGGCCATGGCCTATCAGTTTCTGAATCACTAGAATAGTATAGAAAGAATATCATAGTAGTCTCAGACCAACACAACAAAATCACTAGAATAGTATAGAAAAGAATATCATAGTAGTCTCAGACCAACACAACAAAATAAAAAGTCAATGGATATGGATAAAACAACCCATTTCAGCAATAAAGAAAATTCCCACAGCAAAACTGATTGTCCTTTACATTAAAAAGGAAATTTAGTAAAATAGTTCTCACGCCAACTTCTGACATAGCCAACAAATGTAAAACAAATGATTAAAAATCAATATAGTGACTGAGAAATTTGTTTAAAGACAATACAAGGCTTTGTTTCCAGTTTTACTGCTTAGTCTTTAATATAAAGTTCTAATTTAGCACTGAAGCTATTCATTTTCCTTTTTATCTGTTTTGTGTGATCTCATATTTGTCCTATTTCATCAGGA
>NW_011409978.1:0-556 GCF_000754665.1 Bison bison bison | reverse complement strand
TATCTTCATCTTTCCTCTCAGGCTTTTGTGAAGTGAGGAGGAAAGTCCAGCCCCAAGGCTGATTTGAACGTGTGATTCAGAGCAGTTCCAGGCACTTGTGGAAGAGTCAGTTCTCCTCTTGTTCCCACACGAGTGCATTCCCTTGTTCTGCCCCCTTCACTGAAAGGAGCTTATTGGGCTCTTCACTGCTATCCATATTCTTATGACCTGGGTTACTAGAGCCTTCCAGAAGAAAATGTAAATGGCCTACATGAGCTTATGTACAGGATTCTCTCTCTCTCTCTTTTTTAATTTTATTTTTAAACTTTACATAATTGTATTAGTTTTGCCAAATATCAAAATGAATCTTGAAGCCAAGAGGACACATATATTTCCAGAGTAATTTACTTATGGCTCCTCCTGAAGCAGATGGATAGGAAGAACTATTTAAATTAAAGTATCATGACACAGGTCAAGGTGGGTTTCAGGTCCTCCTGGCCTTGCAGTTAGTAACTGCAAGTTCTAGGTTCTGTGAGGTTCTGTGAGGCAGGTTATCCTGACACACAGGTGAGAGAAC
>NW_011409977.1:0-504 GCF_000754665.1 Bison bison bison | reverse complement strand
CTGGAGTAGGAAATGGCAACCTGCTCCAGTGTTCCTGCCTGAAAAATTCCATGGACAGAGACCCTTGTGGACTATAGTCCGTGGGTCACAAAGAGTTGGACATGATTGAGTGACTGAGCCCACATACTTTATGAGCATAAAATAATCTACACTTTATAAAATATATTTTTACACATTCAATTGCCACCTGAATAACATGTGCAAGTAAAAGAAACAAGAAAATTATTCACTTTGGGTAATCTGGTGTTAAAAGGAAAATTTAAAACCCTTTTAGGGGAACAAATGACTTAAGACACCAGAAAAGGTAAACAGACAGATAATAGCTACAAATAAATCAAGTGATCTAATATTCACTGGTCTCCAGGAGTCACACCAGGGTATATAATTAGTAATTTGGAAAAACAGAAAAAAATTTTCACTCGCTGAGGAAATTCTGATTATATTCAAACACATTCAGATGTGATGAAGTATAATCATTTGGATCATAAGGGACAAAACAAATAT
>NW_011409976.1:0-642 GCF_000754665.1 Bison bison bison | reverse complement strand
TTTTTTTTCATCCAAGATGCATCCTTCAAATGAAATCATATGGGACTGAAATTTACAACGCCAGCAGTTTGAAGCAAATGCAATAACACTTTAAAGTAGCATTACAAGATTTATTTTTACATACTTAAAATTCAAAAACTCTTCAGAGAATACTGGAAGTAGAAAATGTTTACTTTAGGAGCACTCAACTATGTTTTGGTTCAACACTAAACCATAAAAGAATTCATGAAGCATCCCCAACATGTGGTTCTTAGAGTCTGCTTTGTAAATAGATTTTAAATAATTCAAGTGGTAAAAAAGACAAACAATCTTCAAGATTATATACAGAAACAGTCTCATGGATGATCTAAAACAGAAGATAACCACCAGACTTCGTATAAAATCACATTGTTTTAGCAATTTACTCTGTAGTGTTCATCCAGTAGGCTGCTCCTTAATGATGGAAGTCCTTTATAATAGCCACATGTGGCTACCGAGCATGTGAGATAAAAACACTATGACTACATTTTATGTTTTATTTAATTTTAATTAGTTTAATTTAAAATTAAATGGCCATACAGGGCTATTGGCTGCTATAATATGCAGTGTAGCTCTAGTGCTTCTAACTCATGACCACGAATGGAATTAAAGCCAGATTTCTGT
>NW_011409975.1:0-546 GCF_000754665.1 Bison bison bison | reverse complement strand
AGATTCTTCAAGATCATGGTCATAATGTCACCATGCTTCTCCAAAAGGGAAATTTATTGCTACCAGGTACCTTTACCCATTAATTATTAAAAAAAATTTTCCCCACTAATCCTTGATTTCCTATATTCCTGGAAAGAAACTAATGCTTTTTGCATAGAAGGGCTTTTCAGATAGTTTCTTTAAATCTAATTGGATTAAAAGAAGGAAAAGTGTGTGTGTGTGTGTGTGTCTATGTAAGCTATAGGAAAGCTTCTTGGCTCTGTTCACCAGGACTCTGTATGGGCTTCCCAGATGGCTCAGTGGTAAACAACCTGCCCGACAATGCAGGAGATATAAGAGATGTGGGTTTGATTCCTGGGTTGGGATGATCCCCTGGAGTAGGAAATGGCAAACCACTCAAATATTCTTGCCTGGAAAAGTCCGTGGTCAGAGGAGCCTGGCGGGCAACAGTCCATGGGATCGCAAAGAGTCAGACATGACTGAAGCAACTTAGCATGAGCATGAAACTCCATGTTCTGTGGTCTTATGTACTCTTCCCTTGTGTTA
>NW_011409974.1:0-703 GCF_000754665.1 Bison bison bison | reverse complement strand
GCTTTTTGATGATAATGTTCTGATTGGGGTGAGGTGAGATCTCATTGGGTTTTGATTTGCATTTACCTGATGATTAGAGGTGTTGAATGTCTTTTCATGTGTATGTTGCCCATCTGTATGTTTCTTTGGAAAAATGTTTATTTAGGTCCTCTGCCTTTTTAAAAACCAGATTATTTACAGTTTTTATATTGCATATAAATTTCTTTATATATTTTGGACATTAACCCCTTATTGACTAATGATTTGCAAGTATCTTCTTCTGTTTGATAGGCTGTCTTTTTGCATTTTAATAGTTTTATTCCAATTTGGATGTCTTCTATTTCTTTTTCCTATATGACTCCTGTGACAAGGACTTCAAGTACTATGTTAAATGGAAACAATGAGAGTAGGCATCCTTGTCTTGTTCTTCATCTTGGAGAAAAGCTTTCAGTTTTTACGATCAAATATGATATTAATTGTGTGTTTGTTGTAAATGGCCTGTATTATTTTGAGATGTGGTCCCATTATACCAAGTTTATTAAGAGTTTTAAACATGAATGGATGCTGAATTTTGTCAAATACTTTTTCTTTGTCTGTTGAGATAATTATATAAGTTTTTATCCTTCATGCTATTAATGTATATCATGTTGATTGATTTGCAAATACTGAACCATCCTTGTACACCTAGACTATATCCCACTTGGCCATGATATATGATTCTTTC
>NW_011409973.1:0-625 GCF_000754665.1 Bison bison bison | reverse complement strand
CTAAAGGCCTGACATATCGTAGATGATTTTTGAGTCTACACCAAGTGAATGGTTAACTGTGGTCAGGAAAATTGAAAAAGGCAAAAAACCCCAAACGGAATCAAATGAAATCAACACTGAGTTCCACTCAGGGATTGATAGCTTTCTTTTTAACAGAGAATACAACGTGAAAGGCCATATAATTAATACCAAAGGCACTGTATAATCCTCCGCAGGTAAATAATCTATTTCTTTGGGTCACCTGCCCTCTGTTTAATTGTTATTGACCAGATCGGGTAACATGGCTGTTTAATGCCTGAAGACTCCTCCAGGAGAATTTGACATTTGCCAGCACCCACTAAAACAATAGCTGTGATTTATTGAATGTTCACCATGTGCCAGAAACAGTGCTGACTCCTTTCCCTGAACATTGACTCCTCATTTCCTTCCTTGACTCCTCAAGGCAACCCTGAGAAGCAGGCATTGTGCCCATTCTACAGAAGAGGAAGGTTCTTATTGGAAAGGATTTCATCAGAAGGCAGTGTGTGTTGCCCTGACTGTCTCAAGGTTATTTCCTTGTCCTGTATACACAGTCTAGCCCAGAGTCAATGACTGGGCATGGCGTTGGGAGTCATAGCATGCAGAG
>NW_011409972.1:0-531 GCF_000754665.1 Bison bison bison | reverse complement strand
TGTGTGTGTTGAGAGTCATGTTCTATTTTAAGGAAAGCTCCCCAACAGTGAATAACCTCATGTGAATGATGTTTGATTATTTCTCATAGATTCCTATGAGTGGGATGGCTGGGTCCAAGGGTAAACACATATGTGGTTTGGCCAGATATTCCCACACCCTTCTCTATAGGAGATAGACCATCCTGCACTCCTATCAGTGTATGAGGTATGTCTGTTTCCCACAGCTTTGCAGAGGAGGACATTGTTGAACTCTTGAAATTTGGGGTTCATTTTCATTTTATTTTTCCCAATATAAATGTATTTATTTTAATGGGAGGCTAATTACTTTTTGTATTGGTTTTGCCATACATCAACATGAATCTGCTACAGGTATACACGTGTTCCCCATCCCGAAACCCTCTCTCTCCTCCCTCCCTATACCATCCTTCTGGGTCGTCCCAGTGCACCAGCCCCAAGCAACCAGTATCATGCATCGAACTTGGACTGGTGATTTGTTTCATATATGATATTATACATGTTTCATTGCCATTC
>NW_011409971.1:0-599 GCF_000754665.1 Bison bison bison | reverse complement strand
TTTGATTCCTGGGTCAGAAAGATCTGCTGGAGAAGGGATAGGCTACCCACTCCAGTATCCCTGGGCTTCCCTAGTGGCTCAGCTGGTAAAGAATCTGCCTGCAATGCAGGAGACCTGGGTTCGATGCCTGGGTTGGGAAGATCCCCTGGAGAAAGGAACAGCTACCCACTCCTGTATTCTGGCCTGGAGAATTCCATGGACTATTTAAATTGTACCAGGTACTAGAGATTCTGAAATGAATGATTCAGAATGCCTTGTCTCAAAAGCTCATCATCAGGCACACAGACAAACACATGTAATAACACAGCACAATAGCTTTGATGAGGGAGCTATGTTAGGAAAGATGGATAGGAAAGCAGAAAGCGCTTGCAATGTTCCTCGCTGTGAGTAGAAGTTCACGACCCGGACAAGGGAAAGAGGGCATGCCACACAGACAGCATAGACCCGGCAAAGTCACAGAGCAGTGGAAGCATGCGTGTTCGGGGCCCAGACCACTTCAGTCGAGGTCAGAGAGTGTGGCGGAGGAGGGCTAGAGGTAACAGCAGGGAAGTAGTGCCTTTGCAGGGTTGTGAAGGCCTCCAAGGCTGTGCCGAGGAATT
>NW_011409970.1:0-747 GCF_000754665.1 Bison bison bison | reverse complement strand
TGTGTCTCAGCACAGAAGGAATTCAGAAAGGGAAAGTGTTAGACAAGAAATAGATGTATTAATATAGGACGCTTGTAAGAAATGCAAGCAGGCAGGTAATGGAGCTCTGCCCTGAGGATTAAGTGGGTTGCATTTTATAATCAAAGGAAAGTGAATGAAGGGGAAAGACTGCCTTCTTTGAATAGAGGTCAGGCTTACATAACTCACTCCCGCTTCGTTTGGGGCAGGAGAGTGTCTGACCCTATGAGGTCAAGCTCGGATTATCATAGTACTTCTTCAAATCAGTAGAAGGGTGGTGACATTCTTCTTTTACCTGTGGGACTGGAGCATATGGCATGTTCCATTTACGGCTTTATATTTAAGCAAGCCTGCTACCTTTCACGATTTTTTGAAACATTTCTTGAGTGATCAGTAACTTACACTGGTCTCCCAAAGGTTCCTAGGTTTCTCTATCTCTAGACGCCTACTAGACTTCTATAGCTACCCGTCTCTCTTTCTGTCTGTGCTCAGGCCCTCATTCATGTCTGACTCTGCAACCCCATGAACTGAAGTACTCCAGGCTCTCTGTCCGATGGATTCTCCAGGCAGGAATACTGGAATGGGTAGCCATTTACTCCTCCAGGGGATGTTCCACACCCAGGGATTGAACCTTTGTCTCCTGCATTGCAGGTGCATACTTTTCCACCGAGTCACCTGGGACAGCTAACTGTATCCTATGCTATTCTATCCCTGTCATATGGAGGCAGG
>NW_011409969.1:0-546 GCF_000754665.1 Bison bison bison | reverse complement strand
CTGCCCAAATGAGCACTGAATTTCAGGCTAGCATTTTCCATGTCATATTTTGATTAAGCAGTGAATAGGTGTGTTTTTGATCAACATAAAGGCTTACATGCTAACAATACTGTCTTGAGATATAAACTCTCAGCTTCCAGGCTTTAGATTCCTCAAATTTATTCCCTGTGGTCAAGTGACATTTTTCATTTGGGAAAGTGATATCATAGTAATCCTTGTAAAACCTTCACTGAAATAGGAAACTGAAACACATTTCCACTTGACAGAGGAAAAGCTGAACCACAAGGATAAGAAACCTCCAGAAACTCAGCTAATGCTATGAGATCTTTATATGGCTCTTCTCAGACAAACGTGTGTGTGTATATACTTTACAGGCACACTCACACAGATAGATGTGTGTATATTTGTGTGAATGTAGAACCATAGATTGGTCAGGGGCCTCAAGCCTAATTTTGTGGACTGATCAAAGTGATTGGACACCCCATCCTCGATACCAAATTATTCTTTTAAAATAATTCAGGAGGCTGTGCGGACCAGAGTCTCAGG
>NW_011409968.1:0-510 GCF_000754665.1 Bison bison bison | reverse complement strand
ATCTTTTTTGTACATTCTTCTGTGTGTTCTGGCCATCTCTTCTTAATATCTTCTGCTTCTGTTAGGTCCATACCATTTCTGTCCTTTATCGAGCCCATCTTTGCATTAAATGTTCCCTTGGTATCTCTAATTTTCTTGAAGAGATCTCTAGTCTTTCCCATTCTGTTGTTTTCCATTACCTCTTGGTTTACAGACTGGATAGAACTTAGGAACATATACTTTTAAGGCATTTAGCAGGCTTCATATGAATGCAGCCATAGATCAAATTTCCGACAGAGGCATACTCTCATTATATACTTTTGAATCACATTTACAGTACCTATTTCATATATTTGAGCATGTTTGTCATTTGTTTTGGGCTTAAAAAAAAAAGCTGGAAAGCCCAATTCAAGACCAAATATTTATTCAGTTTTTCCCAAAGGAAGTTTTTATGTGATAATTCCTTTACAGAAAAGGATGAAGAAGCAAAATAGCATTGCTTCTCATGAGTTACATGGTTTTTAGGACATT
>NW_011409967.1:0-597 GCF_000754665.1 Bison bison bison | reverse complement strand
ATGATTTACTCTGCATAGAATTTAAATAAGCAGGGTGACAATATACAACCCTGTTGTACTCCTTTCCCAATTTAGAATCAGTCTGTTCTTCCAAGTCATGTTCTAACTGTGGCTTCTTGACATGCACACACATTTCTCAGAAGATAGGTAAGGTGATCTGGTTCTCCTATCTCTTTGAGAATTTTCCATGTTTGTTGTGATCCACGCAGTCAAAATTTTAGCATCATCAATAAAGCAGAAGTAGATGTTTTTCTCTTGCTTCCCCCATAACCGATCAAATGTTGGCAGTTTAATCTGTGGTTCCTCTGCCTTTTCTAAATCCAGCTTTTACATCTGGAAGTTCTCAGTTCACATTCTGTTGAAGTCTAGCTTGAAGGATTTTGAGCTAGCATGTGATACCTTGCTAGCATGTGAAATGAGTGCACTTGTACAGTGACTGGAACATTCTTTGGCATTGCCCTGCTTAGGGACTGGAGTGGAAACACCATTTCCAGTCCTGTGATCACTGCTGAGTTTTCCAAATTGGCCGACATATTGAATGCAGTGCCTTAACAGCATCATTTTTTAAGATCTTAAATAGCTGGGCTGGAATTCTGT
>NW_011409966.1:0-534 GCF_000754665.1 Bison bison bison | reverse complement strand
TATGCTGTGTGTGTGTGTGTGTGTGTGTGTGTGTGTGTGTTTGGTTCTATCCAGTTTTATTCAATGCATAGGTTTGTGTATCCACCACCACAGTTAAGACCCAGAACAAGCAGTTCTATCAACACAAGGATACATTGTGTTCTCTTCTCATACTATCCCCAGCTCCTTCCCTTTGCTGAATCCCTGACAATGACTAATCTAATCTTCCTTTCTAAAATTTTGTCATTTCAAAAAATGTTACAGTAATGAAATCATACAGTATATAACCCTTTGCGATTGGCTCTTTTTCTCTCAGTGTAGTTTCAAATATTCATCCAAAGTGTTGTAGGTATCAATAGTTCATCCCTTTTTATTGCTGAATTAATTGTATTGCATATGTGTGTATATATACATATACCATAGTTTGTTTAGCCATTCAACTGTTGAAGGATATCTAGACCAGTTCCAATCTTTGCTATCACAATTAAATCATCACAATTAAATTAAATTATTATCACAATTAAATTAAAACTGCTATTGAGGGAGGCAGTCCCA
>NW_011409965.1:0-539 GCF_000754665.1 Bison bison bison | reverse complement strand
TATCTTTCAATATCTCTCTCCGACATTTTAGACAAAACACACATACCCAGATGTATATATATTCATGTACTACTTCTTTATTATTCATCATTTTCACCTTGAGTCAGTCTCTTATAAATGTGGACATGCATTTTGGTGGAGCCAGAAATATTAAGAATAGTTTTACTGATCATTTGAGGAGAGGCAGAAGTATGCTGCATGCTTTCAGTGCCCAGGGGCATATGGCACCTGCCTATCCTTGTTAAGCATCCCTTTCCACATCTATAAAATGGGGCTGAGAACAGCAGCAGCTATTCCATAGGATGATTGTGACGATGGAAAGTGATGCCTCCAAAGCAACTGGCATGGCATGGAGTAAGTGCTCTGAGTATTACTGGATTCTCTTCTATGGTGGTGGTTTAGTAGCTAAGTCGCATCCAATTCTTGAGACCCCATGGACTGTAGCCCATCAGGCTCCTCTGTCTGTGGGATTCTCCAGGCAAGAATACTGGAGTGGGTTGCTATTTCCTTCTATTCTGAGATCATTGTAAAATTACAGT
>NW_011409964.1:0-551 GCF_000754665.1 Bison bison bison | reverse complement strand
CTGAGCCACTAGGGAAGCCCCTCTGCTGGTAATAAATATTATTGAATATATTTAATAGTCCTTTATACTTGCATGGTGCTTCACTGATTGCAAAGTCCCTTATATCTCATTTCTCATCCTCCAAGTAATTCTAAGAAACAGGAATCCTCTTTACTCTCTAATGTGTGTATTTCTACACATATTCCAATATATTGTGGTGGCTCAATGCAGACTCTGAAGCCAGACAGGCTTGAGTCTGTATAGTGAAACATCACTTGCTGGCCATGAGACCTTCAACAATGTAATCATTTTCTCTATACTTTAATATCTGACTCATTGTAAACCCATGGACTCTAGCCCACCAGACTCCTCTGTCCATGGCATTTCTCAGGCAAGAATACTGGATTGGGTTGCCAGTTCCTTCTCCAGGGGATCTTCCTGACCCAGGGATCAAACCCAGGTCTCCCAGATTGCAGACAGATTCTTTACCATCTGAGCCACCTGGGAAGCCTAAATATATATCTGAAACTGTTGGGTGTTGGTTCAGGGGCTCCGAAGAGCTCTAGTACCAT
>NW_011409963.1:0-582 GCF_000754665.1 Bison bison bison | reverse complement strand
GAAGAACCTTGCCCCCGTCGTCAGGTGTCATCTGGCGGAGGCAGCATCCAAGCCATGGGATACCGTCACCTCTTTGTCACGACATCCCTGAGAAGGAGGTGGTGATGGAGTAGGGCAGGTAAGGCCAAGTGATGCATTTTTTCAGCTGGGGAATTCATGTCCCAAAAAGGAAGAGGGAGTGTTCGGCTGTCTTCAGAATCTTGCACCAATTGAAACACCAGCCTTGGAGTATTTTATTTCACTCCAGGGCAGGAACTGTGGGTTTGGAGTCAGCCATTTCTCTCTCCTCCTTCTGTTCACCAGCAGAGGCATGAAGCAACACATAAAAGGGAAGTCCGGTTTCTCCTGCTCCCGGCTCCCCCTTTCCACCTTGTATTCGGAGTGTCTTCTTGCTCCCCAACAACCTGGGCGTTCATATTTTACTTGCATAGTACAAGCAGCCTCTTTTGGTCAGCGTGGACTGACCACTGAGCCAGCAGTCAGAAAGGGAGGGCTCCCTCCACCTCGTCTCTTGCCATGACCTTGGGCAACCCTGGTCTCTGCCTCACCTCTACTCAGGTTGTGCTTCTTTCTGACATCCTC
>NW_011409962.1:0-522 GCF_000754665.1 Bison bison bison | reverse complement strand
GGCACTTGCAGGCCTTAGATCTGGTCCTGCTAGGCTCTGGAACTGGCCCAAGTCCACCCCTCGCAGGCCTTGATACAGGTTGGCCCATCCCATATGCTCTCTCCCAGGCCAGGAGCCTTCATATTCCTGGTGGGTTGGGGTGCCATCTTGTGGCCAAATCTGAGAACTAACCTAACCAGGGCACAGAGCAGGCTTTGGGGAGATAATAAGCAGTGTACCACACAGGCCTGTCTCTTCTGCAGATCAGAACTCCTCCCTCCAATGGACAGGGGAGGGTGAAACTAGAGGTGCCGTAGTTGGAAACTGGTGATGGTAGCTGTCAGATCTGTAGCGTGAGCACTGAGCCTGGTGCCTAAGCTGGGAATGGGGTGGGGTTTTTTTCTTGTGATCCCTGGGCGAGTGGATCTCAGATCTCTTAGTCCAGCGAAAGTCTCTAAAAGGGCCAAGGTAAAGAATCTTCCAGGGAAGTGCGAGAGCAGGGCTTGTCAGTCTCTGCACTATTGACATTTTGGACCAGATTAT
>NW_011409961.1:0-552 GCF_000754665.1 Bison bison bison | reverse complement strand
CCCTTGGACTACAAGGAGATCCAACCAGTCAATCCTAAGGGAAATCAAACCAGAATATTCATTGGAAGCCAAATACTGAAGCTCCAAAGCTTTGGCCACCTGATGCAAAGAGCCAACTCATTGGGAAAGACCCTGATCCTTGGAAAAATTGAGGGCACAAGAGGAGGTGGCAGCAGAGGACGAGATGGTTGGATGGCATCACAGTCTCATGGACACGAACTTGAGCAAACTCGGGGAGATAGTGAAGGACAGAGGAGCCTGGAGTGCTGCAATCCGTGGGGTCACAGAGTTAGACGTGACTGGGAAAGCAACTGAACAACAATAAGAACAACAACAGTGATCTCTGGGAGGGCGAAGGGACCACGAACTTGTCTGGGTTTGGCTCCTGACAGGTACTGCATGAAGGCTTTTGCCTCAGTGACTGTGGAGCCAACACTGAGAACCAAGGAGGGCTTGGTCGTTTACTGGGCTCAGATTATACATGTGGCCTCTGCAGCAGGGAGCTGGAGGCACCACCAGGGTGGCAAAGGGAGCCCAGGGTGTCCTGCACTA
>NW_011409960.1:0-543 GCF_000754665.1 Bison bison bison | reverse complement strand
ACACTGGATTTAGGAGATTAATCCTGCTTGCAGAACTGCTAGCTCCCTCCAGCTTTCATAATCGGAGTTCAAGGGGGAAAGCAGTGATACTGTCATAGGGCTTGAGAGAGACATGTCTTTGAGAATACGAAATTTCCATATCCTCAAAGTAAAATACTCCAAGGAAACCAGGTATAGAAAAAGGACTTTTCATTTGTACTTAGATACACATAGGAAACAAGCTACATCTGCAGTTATCAATGACTTTAATTAATTACCTCTTTAATTAATGCAAATAGATAGACTTACTCTGTTCTCCATTGTTTCTACCATTACATTTGCTTTTGCCTCTGGGTGTATTAGTGCGGGGGAGGGGTATATATATATGTTTGTGTGTGTGTGTGTGTGTCTCTCAGTTAATAGAATGCATTTAACTGAGAATTGAGTTGCTATGTGTAGTAAAATCACATTTCAGAATGGAATAAATCTCTTAAGATCACATATTTAAAGAAAATGAAGAGTTTCCCTGATGGCCCAGTAGATAAAGAATCTACCTGCAATACA
>NW_011409959.1:0-662 GCF_000754665.1 Bison bison bison | reverse complement strand
CTATGTGGAGAAAACAGAGATCATGCTAAACATCCTGCAGTGTGCAGGACAGCCCCCCCACAACAGTTTTCCACCCATTAGCGTCAGTATTGCCAAGGTTATGAAACCTTGATTTATTAGAGTGCGCTGAAGGCTGTCACGTGCCACCATCGTTCTCAAAATCTTGCTCTTTGTTGTCTCGCTTTGAGAGTCTTGAATTGACTAGAAATTTGAATCTCTAGTAGTTTCTAGTGAGCAGTATTTTCTTCCTTTGAATGAATATTTCTGTTTTTCATTTGGATAAGTAAATGGTTTTATCACATAATGATGACTCCTGTGGAATAATTGTTTTTTTGTTTTTTGTTTTTTGCCTCTGCAGAATCTTTTTATGGGATCTGAAAAAGGTGAGTTTTTGATGTTGTTACTGTTTTGGTGGAGAGTTCTCCCATTACCTTTGAAATAGCTTTACCAAAGAAAAAAAGTTTGTAGTATCCAATCCTGATGTTTAATTCAGTTCAAGCTATTATTTCCTAGATTATATATAAAGCAGTAGAATTGAAATACATACTTAGATGATGAATGAAAGAAAAAAAGAACCAAAGAGGCTACTACTAGGAGTAAAACAGAAACCTTGATTTGGATACAGAGCGGTAGTCACCCTCTTGTATGCCTCCTCACTGGCT
>NW_011409958.1:0-712 GCF_000754665.1 Bison bison bison | reverse complement strand
AAAAGAAAACAGTCTTAGTGTAAGGAATTGTGAATCCACCTATACCCTTGATTAGCTTAAGAACTCGTCCAGGACACCCAACATTTTTTGTTTGTTTTTTTAACTTCAAAGCACATCTGATGCTCTTACAAGAAAATAGATTGCTTATTATTGTTCAGTCACTAAGTTGATGTCCACTCTGCAATCCTGTGGAATACAGCACACCAGGCTTCCCTGTCCTTCACCATCTCCTGGAGTTCACTCAAACTCATGTCCCTTGAGTCAGTAATGCCATCAAACCATCTCATCCTCTGTCACCCTCTTCTCTTCCTGCCCTCAATGTTTCCCAGCATCAGAGTCTTCAAATGAGTCACTCTTCGCATCAGGTGGTCAAAGTATTGGAGCTTCATCATCATCCTTCCAATGAATATTCAGGGTTAATTTCCTTTAGGATTAACTGGTTCGATCTCCTTGCAGTCCAAGGAACTTTCAAGAGTTCCTTCTCCAACACCACAATTCAAAAGCATTAGTTCTTCTGTGTTCAGCTTTCTTTATGGTCCAGCCATCACATCCATACATGACTACTGGAAAAACCATAGTTTTGACTATATGGACCTCTGTTGGCAAAGTGATCTCTGCTTTTTAATACGCTAAGTTTGCCATAGCTTTTCTTCCAAGGAGCAAGCATCTTTTAATTTCATGACTGCAGTCACTGTCTGCAGTGATTTTGGAG
>NW_011409957.1:0-598 GCF_000754665.1 Bison bison bison | reverse complement strand
ACAACCAATGCTCTCACCATATGCCTTATGCCAGTGCTCCTATCACACGCTACGGTTCAAACGAGAAAAGCCACAGTTGCTGGAAGCAAAGAGTTCAGAATCCATTAGGAAAAACAGGCATGTGTGCTGAGCTTGAGTGCCGGACGTGATGGGGCTGCAACACAGAGGGATGTTGGGAGAACAGAAAAGGATGGTTTCGCCTGACTGTGGGAGTCAGGGAAGATATCCTGGAAGAGGTGGCCCTTGAAGTAGCTCCTAAAGGTCTAAAAGGGCAGCTGGTTGGAGAGAGTGAGAGTGTGTGACTATAGGGGGTGGAAGGTTAGTCTGAGCAGAAGGCACAGCATGTATGAGACCAGGAAAGACAGGACTATGGGCATGATGGGAGAAACTGTAAACGGGTGGGCTGGGCTGTGAGGATAGGAGATCACCAGCTTAGAAAGCGAAGCAAGGCCTTCTGGCCATGGGGAGGGTCTGACCTGAGGTGGTGGCCGCAGGAGGGGCTGAATGCAGACCCCAAGAAGTAGGGTTTCTGCAGGACGGATGGAAGGGAACAGAGGAGGTGAGAGATTTATGCTAGCCTCTGCACTCATTCTTCACC
>NW_011409956.1:0-597 GCF_000754665.1 Bison bison bison | reverse complement strand
AGTAGTTGTGGCTCACGGGCTTAGCTGCCCTGTGGCATGTGGGACCTTAGTTCCCAGACCAGGGATCAAACTCACATCCCCTGCGTTGGCAGGCCGGTTCTGAAACACTGGACCACGGAAGCCCCGCCCATGAAAGTTTGAGAAGCTCTGCCTTCAGCTCCATTTCTTCCTACCCTGACACCTTGGCAGGGACCCTTTACCTCCCTCCACCTCAGTGTTTTCATACAAAAAAAAAAAAAACCAGACAAGAATAAAGGAAAAAATTTTCCTTGTGATGAGAACTCTTACTACTTAGTCTCTTTAACTTTTCTATCATTTCCTATCATACAGCAGTGTTAACTACTATAACACTGTATTGTATGTGACATACACCGTATTTACTAACATTTATCTTACAACTATTAGTTTGCACCTTTGACCATCTTCCTTCAATTCCCCTCCCTCTCTCTTCCACCTTTGGTAACCAGAAATTTGATCTCCTTTTCTGAGTTGTTTTTTTTAGATTCCACATATAAGTGAGATTATACAGTATTTGTCTTTCTCTGACTTACTTCGTTTAGCATAATGCCTTCAGAGTCCCTCAGTGTAGTCAGAAAT
>NW_011409955.1:0-589 GCF_000754665.1 Bison bison bison | reverse complement strand
TGATGCAAATGTGCACTACCTCTTTTAGGGATAAACTGTAAGGGTTAAATAAAAGGTTTTGCACAACACTCAATACATGGATGACTCAATCACCAGAAACTAAAAAATGCAGAAGAGCAAGAAGGTAGCTGGATAATAGTCCCTGTGATTTCCTATGAGAAGTCACTCAATTGCAAAAAAGAAGAGGGGAAGGAATGAAATTTTGTAGAGTATAAACTTTTCTTTTTTTAATTTTATTTTTTAATTTATTATTATTATTACTTTACTTTACAATATTGTATTGGTTTTGCCATACATCTGGAAATCCCTTGTATGGGTCAATGAAAGACACTTAAAAGTTCACAGAACTGTAATGGGATCTATGGAAGAGGCTACAGGTGGACATATGAAATCCAATTAATAATAACATGAATGGTTTTGCAAAAGCATTGATTACCTTAGTTAATTTTTAGGTACAAAATTGGTTTCCTACTGCTGGGTTTTTATCTAGGCTTATTTGGATTTGAATAAATAAGCTCATGGAATAGATGTGAGAAAACTATATTCATGACTCAATTCTTTATATTTTTTTAAGTGAAGTATAGTAGAT
>NW_011409954.1:0-508 GCF_000754665.1 Bison bison bison | reverse complement strand
TTGGGATTGGAATGAAAACTGACCTTTTCCAGTCCTGTGGCCACTGCTGAGTTTTCCAAATTTGCTGGCATATTGAGTGAAGCACTTTCACAGCATCATCTTTTAGAATTTGAAATAGCTCAGCTAGAATTCCATAACCTCCATTAGCTTCATTCATAGTAATACTTCCTAAGGCCCACTTGACTTCACACTCCAGGATAACTGGCTCTAGGTGAGTGATCACACCATCATGGTTACCTGGGTCATTAAGACCTTTCTTGTAGAGTCCATCTGTTTATTCTTGCCACCTCTGCTTAATCTCTTCTGCTTCTCTTATTTCTTTACAATTTTTGCCCTTTATCATACCCATCCTTGCATAAAATATTCCCTTGATATCTCCAATTTTCTTGAAAACATCTCTACTCTTTCCTATTCTATTGTTTTCCTCTATTTTTGCATTGTTCATTTAAGAAGACCTTGTTATCTCTCCTTGCTATTCTCTGGAACTCTGCATTCAGTTGGGTATATC
>NW_011409953.1:0-636 GCF_000754665.1 Bison bison bison | reverse complement strand
TGTATATACCACATCTTTTTAATCCATTCATCTGTTGATGGACAATTAAGTTTGCTTCCATGTCTTAGCTATTGTAAATACTGTTGCAATGAACATTGTGATGTGTGTATCTTTAAATTTGAGTTTTTGTCTTTTCTGGATAATGCCTAGGAATGGTATTTCTGTAGCATATGGTAACTCTATTTTTACTTTTTAAAGAAACTTCCATATTGTTTGCCATAGTAGTTGCACCAAATTCATCCAATCAACAGTTAAGGAGGGTTTCTTTTTCTTCTGGAATTTTAGATGATGGAATTAGGAGTGTGGTTCATCTTTTCATGTGCCTGTTGGTCATCTGTATGACTTCTTTGGAGAAATATCTATTCAGGTTTTCTGCATAGTTTTTGGTCAGGTTGCTTGTGTTTGCTTTTGCTTTGCAATAAAGAACTACATAAGGTGAAGGTGAAGGTGAAGGTGAAGTCGCTCAGTCGTGTCCGACTCTTTGCGATCCCATGGACTGTAGCCTATCAGGCTCCTCCGTCCATGGGATTTTTCAGGCAAGAGTGCTGGAATGGATTGCCATTTCCTTCTCCAGGGGATCTTCCAGACCCAGGAATCAAACCCAGGTCTCCTGCATTGCAGGCAGATGCTTTACCG
>NW_011409952.1:0-514 GCF_000754665.1 Bison bison bison | reverse complement strand
GGAAGATTTAAGTTCAGAACATCTCAGACTCAAGCAGTTGATAAAGACAGGCATTACGAATTAGCAAATTCACCAATTTTCTACAACAGCTCAAGAACTTTCATAAATGAGAAAGATCAACCTGACCAAATCCCATGCTCTCATACCAAGGGTCCTGAGGTATATTTCTAGAAGGAATCCCATTTCCTGCCAGTATGTGAACACAAGCATTTCATAGCTCTGGTTTGAAGCTAAAGGGTATTTTTTTTTCCCTATATATATGCTTTGAAATAAATAACAGATCATTTTCCACTGGTGCACAGACAACTGAAGAAAGGAAAAAGTCAGGAAGACATTCTTAACTGGAGACAAAAGTGAGTGGTCCCATCCCCCACCCCCATCATTTCCCCATATTTTCTTTTTCTTGCTTTACTTCACCTGGAAATGGAAGGGGAAAGCTCTTTTCTTTTTTTTTTAAACCATCTTGCCTCTAAAAATGTCATCTCCATCATTTCATTTTTCTCCCAACTCCCTT
>NW_011409951.1:0-575 GCF_000754665.1 Bison bison bison | reverse complement strand
ATCTTCTTTATCCATTCTTCTGTCTATGGACATTTAAGTTGCTTTCATGTCATGGCTATTGTAAATAGTACTGCTATGAACACTGAGATGCATGAATCTTCTTGAATTAGTTTTCATCTTTTCCAGATATATGCCCAAGATTGAGATTGCTGGATCATCTGGTAACTCTATTTTTAGTTTTTTAAAAAACCTCCATACTAAAGACATACATTTTTTAAAGTAAAGAAGTGGAGAAAGATATGCAATGCTATCGTTAATCCAAAGAAAATGGGATAAGCTATATTAATTTCAGAAAATGAGAACAAGTATCAGGGATATTACATTTTGATAAAATAATTTCAAAGATAATAAATCTTAATATCTATGCACCAGACAACAAAGCACTAAATTCTGAGGTAAAACTGATAGAATGACAAGGAGAAATAAAGAAATCCACTATGATATTTGGAGACTTTAAGATATTTTTTTCAATAACTAATAGGTCAAAAACAAGCAGAAAACAGATGAAAATCTGGGTCTCAGAAGTATCTATACCACTCAGTGAAGAAAGGCCTTCCTGGTTCCTACACACAGAA
>NW_011409950.1:0-504 GCF_000754665.1 Bison bison bison | reverse complement strand
CCAGAGCGGGCGACCTCGACGGGAGCCACCCGTGCTCCACAGCCAGGGGTTCACTTCAAAAGTGAAGGAATGAGAGTTGAAAAAATACTGAGAACTGTTCATGAACAACGCCTCGGTGATGGCCCACAAAACAGCCTCCGTCGTCTGGGAGCCCTTACCCCATGCCCGCTCTCGCCAGGAGACGGCTTTTTTTCTTAAATTGAAGTTGATTTACAATGTTGTGCCAGTCTCTGCTGTACAGCAAAGGAACTCAGTCTCACACACATGTGCATTTTAATAGATACTCTTCTCCATTATGGTTTATCCCACATTAGATACAGCTCCCTGTGCTGTATGGTAGGACCTGTTGCTTATCTGTTGTATTACCTGTTCTGTATTTAAGAGTTTGTATCTGCTAACCCCGAACTCCCAGCTCTTCCCACCCCACCTCTCCCCCTTGGCAACACAGGTCTGTTCTCTACACCTGAGTCTGCTCTTGTAGATAAGTTCATCCGTGCCTCTTTT
>NW_011409949.1:0-531 GCF_000754665.1 Bison bison bison | reverse complement strand
ACTGGTCTGAAAGCCAAGGAGAAAAGGCTGCAAGCTTCTCTGATGTCAGTGCCGAATAGGAAGGGGATTCTAGGCTGTGCTGACAAAGAGGCTCATTCCCTCATGGGGGTGGCGTATTGAGAGAGATCCTAGGTGATCTTTTCTGAATTCTTCCCACTACATGAGTTCTCTAAGAGGACTCATGGCAGAGCCAGCCTAAGAGATGGGCCTCATGTGACTGCTGGGCCCCAATTAGCTAAAATGTATCTCCTCACCTTCTTGCTGAGGCCTGATATTCCTTTAACATGGAAAAACCTGACAGGGCACAAATGGAGATAATGACTTAAAATATGAATCCCTGATTGAGGCAGCCAAAGAGATAAAATGGGAATCAACCATTCAAATCATCCAGGGTCAGTACCATCCCTAAAATCTTCCTGGTCTAAATAGGGAGGAGGGAGAAAGCCAGAGAAAAGGATGCAAGAAGAGGAGGCTAATGGATGCTTAAGACACAATTATTCCTATTTACTCTTCTAGTAGTAGTAGTGTTAG
>NW_011409948.1:0-530 GCF_000754665.1 Bison bison bison | reverse complement strand
TAGTTGCAGCACATGAAATCTAGTTCTCCAACCAGGGGTGGAACCTGGACCCCATGCATTGGGAATGTGGAGACTTAGCTACTGGACCACCAGGCACGCCCAGAGTTAATAATCTCGAGTGGATTATCCTGGATTCTCTGTGTGGTTTGACGTAATCACCAAGGTCCTTACAAGAGAGTAAGAGTCAGAGAAGGAGATACGGTGACAGAAGCCGAGGGTGGAGATCTTATGCTGTTGACTTTGAAGATAGAAGAGGAAGGCAGGTGGCTTCTAGAAGCTCAGGAAGGTGAGGAGAAGGATTCTTCCCAAAGTTTCCAGGAGGGATACAGCTCTACCAACACATTTTAAACTTCTGCTTGCCAACATCAGCTAGTAAAGGTGTGTTATTTTAGACCACTAAGGTGGTGAGGGCTTCCTTGGTGGCTCAGATAGTAAAGAATCTGCCTGCAGTGCAGGAGACCCGGGTTCAATCCCTGGGTTGGGAAGATCCCTGGGAGAAGGAAATGGCAACCCAGTCCAGTATTCTTGCC
>NW_011409947.1:0-545 GCF_000754665.1 Bison bison bison | reverse complement strand
GATTGCAGATCATATGGTAGATCTGTTTCTGACTTTTTGAGAACCCCCCATTTTGTTTTCCATTATAACTATACAAATTTACGTTCCTACCAGCAGTGTTTAACGGATCTGTTTAGTCCAAATTCTTGCCAACACTTGTTATCTCTTGAGTTTTGCCATCCTAACAGTTTTGACATGGTATATCTTTGAGGTTTTGATTTGCACCTCCCTGATGATTGTGGGTGTTGAACACCCTTTCATATACCTGTTGGACATGTGTATGTCTTCTTTTGAGAAATGTCTGTTAAAATTATTTGACATTTATTTATTTATTTATTTTAATTGGAGGCTAATTACTATACAATATTGTAGTGGCTTTTGCCCTACATTAATATGAATCAGCCATGGGTGAACATGTGTCCCCCATCCTGAAGCCCCCTCCCACCTCCCTCCCCATCCCATTGCTCAGGGTTGTTCCAGTGCACTGGCCCTGAGCGCCCTGTCTCATGCATTGAACCTGGACTGGCAATCTGTTTCACATATGATAATATACATGTTTCAATGCT
>NW_011409946.1:0-590 GCF_000754665.1 Bison bison bison | reverse complement strand
ATCTCCTGCATTGGCACAGGGGTTCTTTACATTATAGAATTTAAGGTTTAGATTTATCTAATTCTGAAACCTTTTTTTATTCTTTTAATTCATAAACATTTAGACTCACTACTTTTATTGTCTAAATAAAGAATATAAATTTAGAATCAGTTGTGCTTTATTATTGTTTTTGATATTAACACCATTGTCATTATTATCTCAAACTTGGGCATCTAAATTTTCCTAACTTAATATCTAAGTAGAGTAAGCCTGAAATCTTGATGAACTTCTAAAGTGTCATAATATTTTTCATTATCCTCACTTGAAAGTAAGATAGATATACAAAGGAACACATACACGAATGCACAGGTGAGTGATTGAAACTTTCAAAAACATTGTAAATGTTTTCAACTTTTGTGCTTAGAGATTTGACACAAAAAGAAGTAAAAATACATATTAAAATTTCTAATGCTCATTAAATTATGATCATTTTCATTTCTGTATTTATATATCTCAGACAAAAGCACACAAATATAGAAACATGCAGATGAAAAAACGCTGTTACTTATGTATCATTTCATAGTAAGAATGGAAAATTTCCACACTTTTCT
>NW_011409945.1:0-502 GCF_000754665.1 Bison bison bison | reverse complement strand
ATATAAATACTTAGGACAATGACAAATGTTAAAGAGTGGCAGAGTTGCATGGGAGAGTATTTATAACTACAAGTGGGGGCAATCAAGGAAGTCTTCGTGGAGAAAGTGGCATTTGCACAGGACCTGGAAAAATAGGGTAGAGGAGATGGGATCTGACTGGCTATCTGACAGGGCGTTTTTCTGGATGAGAGATGTTCTCCTGCATTCAGTTAATTCTAAGCAGCCATTTATAGAGTACCTGCTACATATATGTCGGGGAATGCTGTTAGACATCCTATTATGAACAGGAAGGCCACCCACAACGCAGAGTCATCCAGTCCAAAATGGCAGTGATGCTACATCAGAGAAGCATTCATGAAGCCACACTGGAAGCATCCATTTGAGGCAAAGGGAATTGTGTTGGTTGGTGACCTTTGCCCTGACCCTGCTGCACTGACAGTGAGGCCCTTCTCACACACTCAGAATGCAGTTATACACTTAGAGAGCTGCAGCCTTATCAACC
>NW_011409944.1:0-671 GCF_000754665.1 Bison bison bison | reverse complement strand
GTACCACTGTGCTCACTACTATTTTCCCTAATTCTGCAATTCACCCATAATTTTGACTCTGCTCATCCTATTTCCTAGCCTCCTAGATCCTTGAAATCCTCACCTTTATCCACCTCAGTCACCCACTGGCATGATTACAACTGTTCCCTTTATTATCATCAATCATTGCACTATCTTCAGTATCTCAGTTTTAATGAGTTTGTACTCAGACCACCACCTACCAACTCCCTTTAAGTAGGAGCAGTATTTCCACCTCATCAGTCCTCCCAGTGCTTTTCCCAAAGGACCTCACCACCTATCACCACTTTCCTGTTTCACTGTCTTCATCATGAACACTCCCTTGCAAATGCCCTCAACTCTCTCATCCCTCAAAAACGTTCAACTGATCTTTTGGTCAGAATGTTTTTCATTACAAGTGTCAGGAACACAGTTTTACTCATTTGAATATAAAAGGAATTCAATTTCTCACAATTTGGAAATCCAAAAATCCAGAACAACTGGATCCAGAGGTTCTAGAATGCTCAACAGGTTCTGTCTATCTCTACTCTGTCTTCCTCTGTAAGAGTGTTATTCCCAAGCAGTGAGTATGACTCCCTGATAACACTAGACGTAAACAGTCCTTAAAATCCATGGCCTTAGGGGAAGGAAATCTCTTCAATCACTAATGTGAC
>NW_011409943.1:0-595 GCF_000754665.1 Bison bison bison | reverse complement strand
GTTCATAACTTCTATCTCTTCCTGGTTCAGTCTTGGAAGATTGAACTTTTCTAAGAATCTGTCCATTTCTTCCAGGTTATCCATTTTATTGCCATATAATTGTTCATAATAGTCTCTTATAATCCTTTGTATTTCTGCATTGCCTATTGTAACCTCTCCTTTTTCATTTCTAATTCTGTTGATTTGATTCTTCTCTCTTTTTGTCTTGATGGGTCTGCCAAAGGTTTGTCAATTTTGTTTATCTTCTCAAAGAACCAGCTTTTAGCTTTATTAATCTTTATTATTGTTTCATTTTTTTCATTTACTTCTGCTCTGATCTTTATGATTTCTTCCCTTCTAATAATTTTGAGGGTTTTTTGTTGTTCTTTTTCCAGTTGATTTAGGTGTAAAGTTAGGTTGCCTATTCAATGTTTTCCTTGTTTCTTGAGGTAGGATTGTATTGGTATAAACTTACCTCTTAGAACTGCTTTTACTGCATCCCATAGGCTTTGAGTTGTTGTATTTTCATTATCATTTGTTTCTAGCAGTTTTTTTTATTTCCCTTTTGATTTCTTCAGTAACCTGTTGGTTATTTACAAACGTTGTTTAATCTTCA
>NW_011409942.1:0-637 GCF_000754665.1 Bison bison bison | reverse complement strand
TTTTTTTTCCCAACCCAGGGATTGAACCCGGGTCTCCCGCATTGCAGGCGGATTTTTTACCAGCTGAGCCACAAGGGAAGCCCAAGAATACTGGAGTGGGTAGCCTATGTAGCGGATCTTCCCAACCCAGGAATTGAACTGGGGTCTCCTGCATTGCAGGTAGATTCTTTACTAACTGAGCTATGACGGCTTCCCTTGGGAATGACATAAATAATAATCTTGATACAGAGATTGATTGAGTACCTGCTAGTGTCAGACATTGTGCTCAATCCTTTATCTAAATCCTTCTACAACACTAGAAGAAACTACTGTTGTCTTCATTCATTTTTCAGATAAGGAAACTGAGCTTTCCAAAGATGAAACAATTTTCCTAAAGTACCCCAGCTAGAAAGTGGAGGAGTTGAGAATGTGAATGTTGAGTTTTAAGCCAGCTTTTTCACGCTCCTCTTTCACTTTCATCAAGAGGCTCTTTAGTTCCTCTTCACTTTCTGCCATAAAGGTGATATCATCTGCATATCTGAGGTTATTGATATTTCTCCTGGCAATCTTGATTCCAGCTTGTGCTTCATCCAGCCTGGCATTTCACATGATGTACTCTGCATATAAGCAGGGTGACAATATACAGGCTTGACACACT
>NW_011409941.1:0-517 GCF_000754665.1 Bison bison bison | reverse complement strand
GTGTGTGTGTGTGTGTGTGTGTGTGTGTTCCTGCTACACTGGGGCTGCCAGAGAACGGAACACAGGAGAGGGGGCCGAGCACGAGGCAGTCCTCACCAGCAGCTTCGTTGTAGTACACGTTGATTCTCTCCAGCTGCAAGTCACTGTCTCCATGGTAACTGCCAGTGGGGTCGATGCCATGCTCATCGCTGATGACTTCCCAAAACTGGAGACAGAGAAAGAAGCACGTGATGGTCTGACATCCTAGGTGTCAGCACGATGGCCCTTCCCTTCCTCTCCTGTCCTTGGAACAGTGGCAGTGTGGGCAGACAGGCAGGGAGCCGCAGACAGGCCCGCAGCTGCCACCCTGCTCCTCCAGCAGCTTCTGCGGAGGGGCTCGGGGATGCGCAGAGCATCAGCTATATCAGGAGACAGATTGGGAAGTGGGGAGGGGCCCTGGAGGAGGAGGGAGGGCATGGCTGCAGATGCTCGGGAGGCTGGGCCCCCAGGCAGGGCTGAGCGTCAGCATCTCAGCGGA
>NW_011409940.1:0-531 GCF_000754665.1 Bison bison bison | reverse complement strand
TTTTTTAAGCATGAAAAAGAGCTTAGTTTTCATAAAAGATACAAAAAAATATTCAATATCTGTCTAATAATGGTTCCAGAAAGATCTACTTTCCATGCAATTGAGGGAATGTGTGACAAGGAATATTCAGAGAAATAACTTTAAAGGTTTTTTCCCAGAATTCATAGAAATGTAGATCATCAGGTTTGAGAAGCACAACAAAAATTGGCAAGGATAAGTAAAATGAATATAAATGTAGTTATATCATTCTGAACCTATAAAATAATGAAAACAGAAATTTAAAAAATCTTAAAGCACAAAAACTGTTTTAAAAATACCAATGTTATATCCTAGAAGCTTTATTATTTTACCTTTTCTATTTAGTTCCATAATCCATTGGAAAACAATTTTTGTGATGGCATAAGGTGGATGTCATTGTTCGCTTTACTCATTGATATCCAATTCACTACAATAATTAATTAGAAACAAATTTTTCCCCCCAAAGAATTGCAGTTGGTGCCTTTGTAAAAAGTTTAGTAATTGTATATGTAT
>NW_011409939.1:0-655 GCF_000754665.1 Bison bison bison | reverse complement strand
GGTGGGCTACAGTCCATAGGGTCGCAAAGAGTTGGACATGACTGAAGCAATTCAGCATGCATGCACAGGTAATATATTCCTTAAAATTTTCATGCTTATGGAATATGGACTTTACAAAGCACAACTATAATACACAAGTACATTTTATTCAAGATTTATGTGTGGAAAGCAAGGGGAAATAAGATTGCTTTTTATATTCTGACTTTGTTAGCAGAGCTTATAAAGTGAAATGAAATTTCCATAACTGGAATTCCAGACTGAATAAATACAATCTCACTTTACTTAATAGACAAGTAGATTGGAAAGCATTAAAAATGATAGTATTGAGGTAGGAGGAGCCAAGATGGCGGAGGAGTAGGACGGGGAGAACACTTTCTCCCCCACAAATTCATCAAAAGAGCATTTAAACGTCGAGTACATTCCACAAAACAACTTCTGAATGCCGGCAGAGGACATCAGGCACCCAGAAAAGCAACCCAACTCTTCGAAAGGAGGTAGGAAAAAATATTAAAAACAAAAAAAAGAGACAAAAGAGGGAGGGACGGAGTTCCGTCCCGGGAAGGGAATCTTAAAAAGAGAGAAGTTTCCAAACATCAGGAAACCTTCTCACTGCCGAATCTGTGCCGAGTTTTGGAAGCACAGAGGGCAACATAAC
>NW_011409938.1:0-621 GCF_000754665.1 Bison bison bison | reverse complement strand
TGCCAATGCAGGAGACGTAGGATAAGTGGGTGGGTTTGATCCCTGGGTTGGGAAGATCCCCTGGAAGAGGAAATGGCAACCTGCTCCAGTTTTCTGGCCTGGAAAATTCCATGGACAGAGGAGTCTGGCTGACTACAGACCATGGGGTCGCAAAAAGTTGGACATGACTGAGCACACATGCATTCATTGAGTAATGGCACAGATCATTTCCAACATAAATGTTTGTACAATAACCCAACCTTTTGTGTCTTTGCCTTTTTGCATGATCATTGCTGATATAAGCACATCACTGAATGTGCAAGATTATTATCTAATGGTCAATTACCAAGAGGGTGGTAGAGCAGCCTCCTTATTCAGAGTATTGGCTATATTTCCTTAAATTATTCTTCACATTCTCCTAATCTGCTCTGGTTGAAATAATACCATTCCATTTAACATCCATGAATGGTCTGTTCACCCTTCAATGATATTTCTATTTTATATACTAGCTGTTGTGGTGTTGACACAGACTGTTACAGTTCTCAACAAGCTACCAAGAGGAGTCTAACACATAAGTCTGCCTAGAGCTTCTCTGTGATCAATGGCATTGCTCACGTTTCAGGTTCAGTTTTAAAATACTGA
>NW_011409937.1:0-566 GCF_000754665.1 Bison bison bison | reverse complement strand
TTGTTTAAAATATGTGCTTATTGCAGTAGATACTTAACTGAATTGTCATCAGACAGGGTGGTCAAAGTAATGAGGATTTGAAGAAAATTAATTTATAGCACAACATATGATATTTTAAAAAGTAATAACTGTGTGCTTAAGTTAAATGCATATTCCAGAGTCTCTGGCTTAAGTGAGCTGTAGCTGTCCATGAGATCTCATTATATATATAAACTTCTATTTCCATAGAATTTTTATCGTTTCCTAGTGCAATGAAATGTCATTAACACTATTGACATAATTTCTTCTGTTAATTTTTTCTTCTGACACTAATATGAATACTATCTTTCTTTTCATTAGTACTTACCCACTCAATATTCTTCCTTTACTTTTAACCACTTGGCATCTTTATTGTTTAGGTTAATGTTTTTAAAATATATGGCTATATGTAAAAGTCTAGTCTGATACTTATTGTCTTTTCGCTCAATAATTTAAATCAAGCAGTCTGACATATTTTCATGGATTCATTTCAATAGTTCTATATCTGTTTTCTATTTTGAATATGTTTTTGTTTTTAATCTGTCCTC
>NW_011409936.1:0-510 GCF_000754665.1 Bison bison bison | reverse complement strand
CTTCTACAGACCCATCCCTGTCTCCAGGCTTGAGGCCAGGCACCCTCCTCCACCCCCTCCACCACCATCAGGAGCCCTGGGAGAAAGAGCCCAGGCCCCTGGGGCACCCCTCCCTCGGAGCTCCTGTGCAGAAGTGATTAATGAGGCAACAAGCCTTTCTTCCCCAGCTGTGTCAACACGCCCCAGGCTGCCTGGAAGTGGCCCCTTAGCTGCAGGTATGGGAAGCAGCCCCAGGTCTCCTTTATGCCTGTTTTTCCCTCACCAGGGGCTCCCTTTAGGGCTTTGGGCCTCCTACTGGGTCATCAGAGTCCTGAGGGTGATGATGATGGTAATGGTGATGATGGTGATGATGATTTTATGATGCCAATAGCACCTGATATTTCTACCCCAACACATGCGTAACCTTCCCCTTTACCAACCTCCTCCAAAGTAGCACATTCATTACAACTGATGAACCCAGGTTAACACATAATCACCACCCAAAGTCCATAGTTTACATTAGGAGTCACT
>NW_011409935.1:0-536 GCF_000754665.1 Bison bison bison | reverse complement strand
CCTCACCTGATTGTGGTCTATGCAAGAGCTTGCTTTAGGATGGATCAATTCTCTCTGTAAATGGTAGCATAAAAAAAAATGTTGAGAGTTAAAAAAAGGTCTTTCTAATTTCCAAAATTCCTTCTCATTTTTCCATTGTAAAAGCTATATACTCTTGCGTTGTTTTTGTTCAGTCAATCAGTCGTGTCCAACTCTGCGACCCATGGATTGAGGGTGTTTAATCTGAAAGGAGAAATGGACAGATGCAGAGACATGAAATAAAGGTGAAAAAAAGAAATGAATAATTGTCTAACATAATTCACTGTTTAATGATTTTTCTCCAAAAATGCACCAAACCTAAGAGCCATAAGTAGAAGTGAGAATCAATGTGGAAACCCTGATTTCCTACAAACCTCTCCCTTTACAACAAGCAAACACTTGGACCATGTGTTCATAGATGAAACATCCTCAAATTAGGCCCAGGCCCCGCTGAACATCTCTGGTTGGAAAAAAGTGCTTTCTTTCCAGCTGAAGTTTTCAAACTCTCTCCCAGATTG
>NW_011409934.1:0-613 GCF_000754665.1 Bison bison bison | reverse complement strand
TCCTTTGGTAACTCTGTAAGAAAACAAAACAAGACAGCTTTTTAAAAATAGGGAAAGGTTTCTAATAGACGTCTTACCAAAGAATATATAGAGATGGCATAAAAGATTATGAAATATGCTTAACATCATTAGTCCATAGGAAAATGCAAATTAAAGTCACAAGATACTACTCATACCCTCTCGGAAGGGCTACAGTTGAAAAGACAGCTCATACCAGTGTTGGTGAGGATGTAGAACAGCTAGAATACTCTTATCTTTCTAACCAAAATGCATAAATGGTATAGCCACTGGAACATGGTTTGGCCATTTTTTAATAAATGTAAATATACTTATCATATAACCCAGTAATCCTAGTACAAATTTACCCATGAGAAATGAAAAAGATATACTTACACAAATTTTTTATTTATATTTATCATCTTTTTATTTAAACATAAATATATTTATTGCTTTATGTAAACATGAATATAAATATGTTATTTAAACATAATCATAAATGTGTTTGTAGCATCTAGTTAGTCACTCAGTTGTGTCATACTCTTTGTGACCCCATGGACTATAGCCTGCCAGAGTCCTCCTTCCATGGCATTTTCCAGGCAAGAATACTGGAGTG
>NW_011409933.1:0-752 GCF_000754665.1 Bison bison bison | reverse complement strand
GGTATTTCATTGTGCTTATTAACTCTCTTTGTTTCCCTTTATGTGGTATATCTATTTGGACCTTATTCAAATTTCTGTTGGATTCTTTATTCTGTTTTCATTGTACATAATATTGGAATGAGCTGTTTCTCACCTGTATAACCCTCTGGGCCTGGTGCCTACTTGTATGTTTGATTTAACTGCTTCCGTTTTTTAAGTGATTTTAAGATTGTACCTACTTTTTATTTCTTAAGTCAGTTCTGGTAAGTTGTATTTTTTAAGAAGTTATCCATTTTGTTTATGTTTTCAAATTTTTTCACATCATACTTTCTCATTTCACTAAAGGTATTAATTTTAGTTAAATTGTTCAAAATGTTTTCTTCTGATTTCTGTAGGCCCACGATTTTTCTTCTGAGTTTATTTTTTGTTTGTTTGTTTGTTTTCATTTCTGTTAATAATTAGGTATAAAACTCTAAGAACTGTTAGCTCCAAGTCCTAACACTACCCTCTGGTTAGGGCCTGTTAGCCATATACTGATTCCTCAGAGAGACATGCCTTGATCACCCAGTTGAAAAGTCAACACCCAGCCTCTTACCCTGATTCGTTTTTCTTTGGGACCCTTATCGTTACCTGACATTGTATTAAATATACTTTTAACTTGTTCTTTGTCTTTCTCTAGTACTAAAATATTCACCTCAAGAGAGCAGATCTTTGTTTTGTTCACCGTCATAACTATTAGATAGCGTCTAATAGTCAGTCACTGAATAGTTACT
>NW_011409932.1:0-607 GCF_000754665.1 Bison bison bison | reverse complement strand
GGGACCAGCACAGGTGTAGAAAAAAATTGTATATTTGCATTAAGTATGACCAGGGTCAGTGAGAGAAAAAAAGTCTATAGTACTCAGGTGGTTCTCTGGTTGGCATAGCTCTTTATAAAACTTTTTTAAATGCAAAATTTCAAACACAGGCAAAAATAAGCATATGATTTAATTAACCTCCATGAACTCACTACCCAGCTTCAAAATTTGTCAATATTCTGTCATTCTTGTTTCATCTGTACCTCTATCTAATTTTGATCCTAGCCAGTAAAAAGTAAGAGGTTTATAAGGTTCAATCAGATGGAGTCATAGACAAGGGAGTGAGGGAAGAATATAAATTCAGAGTTCTGGGATTGGTCTCAGGCAAGCTCAGAATGGAGGAAAGAGGAAAGAAATCAGGACATACATAGACAGCAAATCAAAAGGCCACCTGAAACCAGGAAGCATTGACGAGTAGTCCCTAGACAAAACTGTGAGAAGTAGGCCAAGTTTATTCTTAGTGACTCTGGTTGACAATTAAGCTGTTAGTTGATGATGGCTTAAGCCTGTGGTTCTGGGCCAGAAGACGTGCATCAGCATTATCAATAGAGCTTAAAAATAATAATGA
>NW_011409931.1:0-644 GCF_000754665.1 Bison bison bison | reverse complement strand
AAGATAAGGTGTCCATATGTGCGTGGATTTATCTCTGGGCTTTCTAATTTGTTCCATTGATCTATATTTCTGTCTTTGTGCCAGTACCATACTGTCTTGATAACTGTGGCTTTGTAGTAGAGCCTGAAGTCAGGTAGGTTGATTCCTCCAGTTCCATTCTTCTTTCTCAAGATCGCTTTGGCTATTCGAGGTTTTTTGTATTTCCATACAAATTGTGAAATTATTTGTTCTAGCTCTGTGAAGAATACTGTTGGTAGCTTGGGACCACTCAGATTCCAGGTGGGGAAATAGGCTTCATCTTTCCATGTGTGTGTGTGTGTGTGTGTGTGTTTAGTACCATTTTTAACCCAATTGCTATTCACCGAAGACACTATAACACAAAAACTAAAAGCAAGTTCTTTGAAATCAGGATACTTGGGTTTCAATCCAGCTCCCTATCAGCTCTACTACTACCTATCTCAATGGGTTACATGCGTATTTTATGGCACCTTACTTATAGAGTGCCTTAGAAAACTACCTGGTATATTAAAAAGCACTCAGTGATTATTTACTAGTATCTTAAATGTCTTATTTTTCTATTCCACATTAAAAGTGTTTTTCTATCTTATTATAGCTTCTTCACATATATAATTTAAATTTCTATC
>NW_011409930.1:0-678 GCF_000754665.1 Bison bison bison | reverse complement strand
ATCAAATTCCCAACATCCGTTGGATCATAGAAAAAGCAAGAGAGTTCCAGAAAGACATCTACTTCTGCTTTCTTGACTATGCTAAAGGTTTAGACTGTGTGGATCACAACAAACTGTGGAAAATTCTTCAAGATATGGGAATACCAGATCACATTACCTGCCTCCTGAGAAACCTGTATGCAGGTCAAGAAGCAATAGTTAGAACATGAAATGGAACCAACTGACTGGTTCAAAATTGGGAAAGGAGTATGTCAAGGCTGTATATTGTCACTCTGCTTATTTAACTTATATGCAGAATACATCATGCAAAATGCTGGGCTGGATGAATCACAAGCTGGAATCAAGATTTCCCGGGAGAAATATCAACAACCTCAGATGCGCAGATGACACCACCCTTATGGCAGAAAGCAAAGAGGAACAAAAGAGTCTCTTGATGAAGGTAAAAGAGGAGAGTGAAAAAGCTGGCTTAAAGCTCAACATTAAAAAAAAAAAAAAAAAGAAGATCATGGCATCTTCACTTCATGGCAAATAGAATGGAAAACAAACACAGTAACAGACTTTATTTTCTTGGTTTCCAAAATCACTGTAGTTTGTTGACTGCAGCCATGAAATTACCAGATGCTTGCTCCTTAGAAGAAAAGCTAGGATGAACCTAGACAGCATATTAAAAAGCAGAGA
>NW_011409929.1:0-550 GCF_000754665.1 Bison bison bison | reverse complement strand
ACTGTAGCTTTCCCAGGCTCCTCTGTCCATGGGATTTCCCAGGCAAGAATCCTGGAATGGGTTGTCATTCCATTCTCTAGGGGATCTTCCTGACCCAGGGATCGAACCTGGGTCTCCTACATTGCAGGCAGATTCAGATTCTTTACCAGCTGAGCCACCAGGGAAGCCAACTATGGTATTGTATAATTTATAATGTATACCCGTACAAGGATTTTGCTTTGAGAGCCCCAGGATTTCGGGATATATTATACCTATGTTTCCATAGTCATCCACTTATTCTTCTGATATATGAATTACAATGCATTCCTCAAAATGTAACAGGTGTTTTAATCTACTGGTTACAATATATTATAAACTTCCTTTTCCAATCATAAGTCATGTCAACATTGAAAAATAACATCTACCAAGAGAATTTAAGGACATGGCAGCAAATTATTAATAGAACAATTGAGAGTAGGGGAAGGATGCACTTGTTATAGTCATGAATAGATGATTGATGGTGAAGCCAATTTTTTTTCATGAAAAATTTATGTTACACTCCCCAAAGACT
>NW_011409928.1:0-500 GCF_000754665.1 Bison bison bison | reverse complement strand
CATTATAGGGGACTGGAATGCAAAAGTAGGAAATCTTGTAGACTTGTGTAGAGTCTTCTTTTGTGTTGTTGGAAGAGGGTGTTTGCTATAACCAGTGCGTTCTCTTGGCAAAACTTGATTAGCCTTTGCCTGCTTTCTCTAATCATTTGTGATTAGGAAACTTCTTTTTTCATGACCTGGATTATCATTTGCAACTGAATACCTTTCTTTGCCCAAGGTCTACATCATAATTTATAACAGGAAACCTTTTCCATCATGAGATTTTTCATTCATAATTGAATAACCTTTTCATCTATCCCCTGCCTTCGCATTTATGACAGAACCTGCTTTCTCTAGCACTTGGGTTATCACCATGAATGGAAATTTATCCACCACTTGAGTTGTTATTACTGAAAAACTTTTGGTCTCGATCACATTATCATTTATACTTGGAGATCTTCGGTCTCTATCACCTGAGCCAACACTTTTGACAGGAAATCGTTATCATCTGAGTCATTGTT
>NW_011409927.1:0-503 GCF_000754665.1 Bison bison bison | reverse complement strand
GAGTTTGTGCAAGCTCTGGGAGATGGTGAAGGACAGGGAAGCCTGGTGTGCTGCGGTCCATGGGGTCGCAAAGAGTCAGACACTACTTAGTGACTGAACAACAACAATGTTATGTGGGAGATCACAACAGTTTGAATGCAGGAGCAGAGAGGAGAATTCAGCTTCTACTGTTAACATCAAGCCCGTGTTTTGTTTTAGGGACAGCATATTATGCCTTGGGACTGAGCTTGTCTTTGCCAATATTTCATTTAACACAGACTCACTGCAGGAATTGTAATTTCAGAAGCCAGTAGCATTCAGGATAATATCTCCTAATAAGCCAACGATAGATTAATCACACCATTGTTGCAGGCAAGGAGAGGTGAAAGGAAAAAGTGGAAATTCAGTTGAGGTGTACCTTTTCTATGAGTTTTGGTTTTTCAAACCAAAGATGGAAAGATGGCTTTGTCAACAGAGCTGACATCCAGCTGCCAGCACAAAAATAAGAACAACATCGTGGTGTT
>NW_011409926.1:0-721 GCF_000754665.1 Bison bison bison | reverse complement strand
CTAGTTTGTGGAGTTCATTCCTCGGCTCCAAGAACAGAATCGGTTTCCGTTTCAGCACCAGTGATAGAAATCAGCCTGCCAGTGCAGGACACGCAAGAGGTGTGAGTTCAATCCCTGGATTGGGAAGGTTCCCTGGAATGTGAAATGGCACCCACCCCAGTATTCTTGCCTGGAAAATTCCATGGACAGAAGAGCCTATGGCTCATCGGGTTGCAAAGAGTTGGACATGTCTGATCATTATAATAATGAAGCCCATTCATATCATGTAAAATTAGCTTCACTGACCATTTTTCAAATATATATGTAATGAAAAAAATCCCTGTTCTATTTTTATCTTTTCAAAGTTTTGACTTAATAATGTTTACAGAGGATCAGGAAAATGGGTTGTTTTTGTTTGTTTGTTTGTTTTGGTTTTGATTTATGCTCATTTCGAGAAAATGATGAAGATGGAAGAGAGTTTAAGGTAATAAGATTTGAAGTTGAAGAAGATTTGAAGATTGAAGACCTGAGTTCAAATCTTAAATATACTACCTTTTATTTGTTAGACCTGTGACCTTAGCCAACTAACTCCTCATCAGGGACTAAATTCTGGTATTGAAAGAAAAGATGGTGTAGTTTATCACATGAGGTCACGAGATGGAGTCTGCTGGATTCATCTTTCACTTTATAGCCAGCTCACTGGGCTCGGACGATCCCCTGGAGAAGTGAATGCCAACCCACA
>NW_011409925.1:0-586 GCF_000754665.1 Bison bison bison | reverse complement strand
ATGTAATACACCACATTAACAAATTGAAAAATAAAAACCATATGATTATCTCAATAGTATTTTGAATTCTTAAAGCCAACTTATCAGAAAGCTAAACTGAAAAAAAATTCCATAGGATATTTCAATTCTTCCTGTTATTCTCATGGTCTCGTGTTAAAGCACAGGCTCTAGCCACTAAACCCACATCCCTGCCATTTCTCTCATCTGCTGGATTTGCCTGCCCTTTGTTTTTTGTTTTTTTTTTTTTTTCTCCCAAGAGCAAGTATTTCCGATTCTTTTAAGCATTATGAATAAGACTCAACTGTTGTATGGAGTGATTTCTACCCTTACATGGTCTGAAACCAGGAGCACCTCTTTGGGTTCTGTCTGTGGGATATAGATAGTGGCATATGTTTCTGTCATATTGTAAATATCATCCACCAAACAAGGCCTTGGGCTGTAATCTCTTCCATCTCTGAGACAACAGCAGCTCAGTTGCCTCATATTTATGTTTCTAAATTCTTTATTTATCCCAGAGGCTCATGTTAAGGACTCAATGTATTTGCCAAAATTCACATTCAGAAACCCCAATGTTTGGAGCCTTTTG
>NW_011409924.1:0-552 GCF_000754665.1 Bison bison bison | reverse complement strand
GGTACTAATCCCATTCACGAAGGTCCCACCCTCATGTCCTAACTGACAACCAGACTCCACCTCCTGATACCATTGCCTTCAGAGTTAGGATCTCAACATATGAGTTTTGGTAGGAAACAAACATTCAGACAATAGCAGTTTGGGATTCAACTCCAGTGCATCCGTCTCCCTGAGTATCAGCCACGAAGCCATTCACTGCTTGCTGTGAATATCTTGTCTTCAGTATGTGGCAGAGGACCCTTGATTTCCCAATGTTTGGCCATCAGAGTCACCTGGAAAGTTTGTTTAAAACACAGGTTCATGTATCCCACCCCTCCAAGAGGTGCAGGAAGCCTAGAGTGAGAAGGAATGATGTATAGGAATTGAATGAACAGTAAATGTTCATGTTTAATTCTCTCTTATAAAAGGAAATCATAACACAATCAGACTTATGAGCCATGCTTTGAATGACTGAATGTGTGTGTGATACGTGTATGCAAATCACACACACACACACACACACACACAATAGGCAGCACGGTGTGTAAAGTGAACCTTGGTTCGTTGATATTT
>NW_011409923.1:0-543 GCF_000754665.1 Bison bison bison | reverse complement strand
ATTATTTTTGTACTCAGTGTTTCACATATCAAATAATTCCAGTTATCTTGGTTTCAATACAGGCGTATGGGTCCCCCATTTCCCGCAACTCATAACTGTGCTTCTTTGGGGGAAGGAAGTCTCCAAGGTGGGATTTTTTCACTTGTTCAGTGGTTGCTTTCATTGCGCACTTGTCTAGGCAGTTCATGGAACTTTGGTAATTGTTGGCTAAAACACTCAAAGGTGAGCTCTTGGAGGGCAGAGCAGGAAGTGGTAAAATAAATATATAAGAAAGTAATCCTGAAACAGAAACCTTGACCATTTGTCAATTCTTGCATTATTGAAAAAAACTGAAAAATAAAGATTTGATAATGCTGGATTCCCAGAGCAATGTATTTCCACTTCCATTCCTGCATTTCATCCTGGAGATCAATTTTTCCATCTCCATGATGTTTCTTATTTATATGCACTTATGGGTAGCTATCTCTTTCCATTCAGCTTCTCTTAGTGTATACTGAGGGCATATAATAATATGCTTTTCCAGTGTTGCTTCATTGTTGTTAG
>NW_011409922.1:0-585 GCF_000754665.1 Bison bison bison | reverse complement strand
GCTCCCTACATTTCCGTTTCACTCTATGATTGTCATTTCCACCTTAGGATGCAGGCACCAAGTGTTAACACATTCTCTGCCTTATCACACCAACTCCCAAAGTACTTTCTACATATTTAAACTTCGATTAATATTGTTGAATGAATGAATGAATTGAACCTTGGGGACTGTAATATCTTAAATATTTAAAGCCTCTATTATATCACAAAGTTGTTATACGTTAATTAGAATCAGTATTAACCCTCCTTAATAACAAATGAATCTGGAAGTAATATAATTAAATCAAAATTACGTAAGCAATCAAGGTGTGCTTACTCTTCCATCAATCAAGGCATAACTACTTAGCCATGAGAAAGTTCAAAAGGGGTTTGTATAGCCTTTTATGGGGCTTACAAAGCATGTGTAACTCAAGTTATCAGCAGAGCATTGTCAAAAGCACTAGACAATTAAGGCTGCTTAAACGTCAGGCATGAAAGAAGTCTATTTCTTCTCAGATACTGTTATAATTTTCTTAATAGAATTTCTTGAAGAGATGACCAGATTTTGTATTTGGGTGTAATTTCACACTCACATGCATTTCTACCA
>NW_011409921.1:0-500 GCF_000754665.1 Bison bison bison | reverse complement strand
TCTTAAGTTTTATTATGACTTTTAAATAGTTTTGAAGTGTTTCAACCCATTGCTCTTTTTATTCTTTATAGTTCTCAAAAAAATTCCCATTTTTGGTCATTAGGAGCCCCTTCAAATTGATCCTATATCTTCGCCAGCAGTTATTGGTAGCTTCTTTACTTTCTGGTAGTCAAACTATTACAGGCTCATTGGGCAATTTTTTGCCCCAGACCTGGAGTCTGAAAGAAGTTCTAGTCTCTTTTGGTATGAAATAATAGAGATCATAATCTAGATATTATCAAACTTCTTAATTTTTGCCTATTTTTACATCATAAAATATGAGCAAAGGTGATCATATTATGATATTTTCATTTACTCTTTGTGTTTATGTTTCTGTGAATTGCATTTTCATATCCTTTGCCCATTTTTTAAAATTGAGGTATAATTCACACTCCATAAAATTCTTTGCCTTTTTTTAAGTTGTCTATTTTTCTTCTTAATGTGTATGAAGTCTTTGTAGA
>NW_011409920.1:0-626 GCF_000754665.1 Bison bison bison | reverse complement strand
GTTTAAAAATATACAGGTTTAAAGAAGGAATAAAATTATAAGCACACACACACACACACACACACACACACGGCTGCTCTTCCAAATCTCTTCTAGAAAGGAAGGATGTTAGGAAAGTCTAACATGCAATCTTTCTGTAAGTCCAAACCCAGTTAGCCTTTCCAACTGGGTTGATATAGAGCATCTTTTTCTTTGGTTAAGCAACATGTTATAGAAAAGTAAAAGTTTCTCAATAGTGTCTGACTCTTAGAGACAGTCCATGGAATTTTCTGGGCCAGAATACTGGAGTGGGTAGCCTTTCCCTTCTCCAGGGGATCTTCCTAATCCAGGGATTGAACCAGGGTCTCCTTCATTGTAGGTGAATTTGATACAAAGGGCTCACCAATTTGACAGGCAAAATATTTACGTTTTTCTTCTTTAGTTTGTGTTTCTCAGAACACTAGTGAAGTGGCCTTGTTACTTTCTACATTTATCAGTCCTGTGAAAAACTTTCTTATTTTTGGCTCTATTTTTCATAGAGTTATTCATTATGTTATTATTACAAGGAATTCTTATATATTGCAGGTATTAACTTTACTGTAGAATACATGTGCCTAAATTTTTTCTGTTTTGTCTACTATTTATCA
>NW_011409919.1:0-590 GCF_000754665.1 Bison bison bison | reverse complement strand
GTTGGATGGCATCACTGACTGAATGGACGTGAGTTTGAGCAAACTCTGGGAGATGGTGAAGGACAGGGAGGCCTGGGGTGCTGCAGTCCATGGGGTCGCAAAGAGTTGGACACAACTGAGTGACTGAACAAATAATGACTGATGTTGAGTATCTTTTCATGTGTTTATTAGCCATCTGTATGTCTTCTCAAAATGGATTAAAGACCTAAATGTAAGACCAGAAACTACAAAATTCCTAGAGGAAAACATTGGCAGAATACTCTCTGACATAAATCACAGCCAAATCCTCTATAACCCACTCCCAGAGTAGTGGAAATAAAAAAAAAATAAACAAATGGGACCTAATTAAGCTTAAGAGCTTTTGCGCAACAAAAGAAACTATAAGCAAGGTGAAAAGAGAGCCTTCATATGGGAGATAATAGCAAGTAAAATAACTGACAAAGAATTAATCTCCAAAATATGCAAGCAGCTCATGAAGCTCAATTGCAAGAAAAAACTCACAACCCAAATAGAAAAAAGGTGGGCAAAAGACCTAAACAGACATTTCTCCAAAGAAGACATACTGATGGCTAGTAAACGCAAAGACGTCT
>NW_011409918.1:0-565 GCF_000754665.1 Bison bison bison | reverse complement strand
ACCTTTTAAATGATTTTTGTTATTTAGGTTTATGTGCATAAACACATCATCATCCATCCAGCCTTCACAACCTTCAGGGTGGGCACATCAGCCCTTAGATGCTGCCCAAGAACCTCAGAGAAAGCTCGTGAACATGTAACATGGTTCTCAGAAAGCCTTGCCTCTGTGCTTGGTAGAGCGCACACTCTGAAATGTGCTATGAGAAATATCTGATTCAGCAGGATTATTCATTGTCCCCCTGGGAACTTGGATCCTCTTAATTTGGGCCTGTGGAAAGGGGAGTGGGCAATGGGTGACAACTGGAGGTGCTTTCAACTAGAAAGTCAGTGTCAGCTGAGGATGCTACAGGAAGAGTAAAAAGCACCAGAAAGTTCTGTTGCCCTGAGCACATCAGTGCATTTGTGTAGCGCCATCAACTCCTGCATGCTCGCTCAGTTGTGTCTGACTCTGTGACCCCATGGACTGTAGCCCACGAGGCTCCTCTGCCCATGGGATTCTCCAGGCAAGAATCCTGGAGTGGGTTTCCATGCCCTCCTCTAGGGGATCTTCCCAACCCAGGGATCAA
>NW_011409917.1:0-546 GCF_000754665.1 Bison bison bison | reverse complement strand
ATTTTATTCATTCATCTGTTGATAAACATTTGAGTTTCTCCACCTTTGGCTATCATGGATTTCTGCTAATATGGACATTATGCTTGTGCAAGTATTTGAATTCTCATTTTTAATTATTTTGAGTTTATACTTGACTGGAATTACTGTATTATATAATTTCATTGTTTTACTTTATGAAGTATCATAGTAAATGCTCAGTGGTATCACAATGTGGCTTTGTTTTTCATTTCCCTCATGACTAAAGATGTAGGGCGACTTTCCATGTGCTTGTTGGTTATTTGTGTATCTTCTTTGGAGACATACATCAGGTTTTAAAAGGAGCACAATACTTCTGGTACCCAAACCATATTAGTTTTGACTAGGTTATGCTGCGGTTAACACAATACCAAATATTTATCAGATCAGATCAGTCGCTCAGTCATGTCCAACTCTTTTCAACCCCATGAATCGCAGCACACCAGGCCTCCCTGTCCATCACCAGCTCCCAGAGTTCACCCAGACTCATGTCCGTCGAGTCAGTGATGCCATCCAGCCAGCTCATCCTCT
>NW_011409916.1:0-650 GCF_000754665.1 Bison bison bison | reverse complement strand
TTCTTGAACTATGCATCCTTCAGAGCTGTTGTGGATAGGAAATGAAATAATGTGTGTAAAGAACTTGGCACAATGGCAGTCACACAGTGAGTGCTCCATGGAAGGGAGAGGCAACTATCTAAATATTTAGATGCAAATTGGTTCAATATTGACTCTTGTGTTTATGTTTTGCAATTGTCTTTTGTTAACAGGATAAAATTCACATACATATCTGTGTGTGTATGTATTCATTATTGAAAAATTGGCAAACAGAAAATAGGGCTGAGACCCATAATTCTATCACTGCCATATACTATCATTTAAAACTACTGTTATCATTTTGGCATTTTCCTTTTCCTTTTTTTTAATTCTATAAGTATTTTTACATATATAGTCATACATATTTATGCAAGTTTTGTTATGCTTTCTTTAGTGACTAGCAAAACATAAATACTTAATATTGCTACTACAAATTTTGGAAAGTTTTAATTAATATTTTCATTACATAAGTTATCATGGATATATATTTTATTTAGAAAGTATAGATAATAAATTAAGAAAATTATAATCATTTGAAATTTCACAGGCCAGAGATAGCCAGTACTGACATTTGAAGATAAATTCTTCTGGTCTTCTTTATATGCATACATCTATGATTTAATCTAAGGTGA
>NW_011409915.1:0-696 GCF_000754665.1 Bison bison bison | reverse complement strand
TCCTTACCTTTGACACAGTTATACCAATTTGCAGTCGGTCCTGATAATTTTGAGTGATGTTCATTTCCAGAATGTAAGTTTCATGGAGGAGGGCAGGTTCTCCCAAAGACTGGGGATTCTCTGATGTCACGTTGTTGTTCAGTCATCCAGTTGTGTCCAACTCTTTGCGATCCCATGGACGGCAGCACGCCAGGCCTTCCTGTCCCTCACCAGCTCCTGAAGTTTGCTCAAGTTCATGTCCATTGCATCGGTGATGCCATCTAGCCTTCTCATCCTCTGACACCCTCTTCTCCTTCTGACCTCAATCTTTCCTAGCATCAGGAACTTTCCCAACAAGTCCGCTGTATACATCAGATAACCAAAATACTGGAGATTTGGCTTCAGCATTAGTCCTTCCAGTGAGTATTCAGGGTTGATTTCCCTTAAGATTGAGTGGTTTGATCTCCTTGCTGTCCAAAGGACTCTCAGGAGTCTTCTCCAGCAGCACAGTTTGAAGGCATCAGTTCTTTGGCACTCTGCCTTCTTTATGGTCCAGCTCTCATAGTCGTATGTGACCACTGAGAAGACCATAGCCTTGACTATATGGACCTTTGCCGGCAGAGTAATATCTCTGGTTTTCAACACACCGTCTAGGTTTGTCATTGCTTTCCTGCTGAGAAGCAATTGTCTTCCAGTTTCATGGCTGCAGTCACCATT
>NW_011409914.1:0-514 GCF_000754665.1 Bison bison bison | reverse complement strand
TCTCCTGCATTACAGGCAGATTCTTTACCAGCTGAGCTACCAGGGAAGATTTTTAATACATATGAACAAACAACCCTAAATGATATAATATTAATTGCATCAAGCTTTTAGGACCAAGTGAGAGATTAGAAGACATTCCATGATCAATTGCTAGCTTCACTGGAGCAGAATGGTTACCAGCTTAAGCAAAGAATTCAGCTGCAACTGGCTTTGTCATTTATTAACTCAGTGACTTTGGACAAGTTAGTGAACCCCTATAAACTTCACTTTTCTCCTCTATAGAATGAAAATAAGTGTATCTTCCTTAAATGCTTGTCACAATTAAAGAAAATGATGTGCATAAAGCATTACTGTGGGTAGCTCTTACTTACTATTAAGTAAGTAAGTAAGTGTTAGTCGCTCAGTCGTGCCCAGCTCTTTGCGACCCCATGGACTGCAGCCCACCAGGCTCCTCTGTCCATGAGATTTTCCAGGCAAAGATACTGGAGTGGGTTGCCATTTCCTTCTCCAGGGG
>NW_011409913.1:0-1405 GCF_000754665.1 Bison bison bison | reverse complement strand
GTGGCTGTGGGTGTGGTGGTCTCTGTCAGTGGTGTGGGTGTGGGTATGGTGGTGGTTGTCAGTGGTGTGCCTGTTGGTGTGGTGGTTTCTGTGGTGGTCTTTGTCAGTGGTATGGGTGTGGTGGTCTCTGTTGTGGTCATTGTCAGTGGTGTGGCTGTGGGTGTGGTGGTCTCTGTCATTGGTGTGGCTGTGCTGGTTTCTGTGGTGGTCTCTGTCAGTGATGTGACTGTGGGTGTGGTGGTCTCTGTTATAGTCTCTGTCAGTGGTGTGACTGTGGGTGTAGTGGTTTCTGTGGTGGTCTCTGTCAGTGGTGTGCCTGTGGGTGTAGTGGTTTCTATGGTGGTCTCTGTCAGTGGTGTGCCTGTGGGTGTAGTGGTTTCTATGGTGGTCTCTGTCAGTGATGTGACTGTGGGTGTAGTGGTTTCTGTTGTGGTCTCTGTCAGTGGTGTGGCTGTGGGTGTGGTGGTTTCTGTTGTGGTCTTTGTCAGTGGTGTGACTGTGGTGGTTTTTGTGGTGGTCTTTGTCAGTGGTGTGGGTGTGGTGGTCTCTGTCAGTGGTGTGGCTGTGGGTGTCGTGGTCTCTGTCAGTGGTGTGGCTGTGGGTGTGGTGGTCTTTGTCAGTAGTGTGACTGTGGGTGTGGTGGTCTTTGTTGTGGTCCTTGTCAGTGATGTGACTGTGGATGTGGTGGTTTCTGTCAGTGGTGTAACTGTGGGTGTGGTGGTCTCTGTTATAGTCTCTGTCAGTGGTGTGACTGTGGGTGTGGTGGTCTCTGTAAGTGGTGTGGCTGTGGGTGTGGTGGTCTTTGTCAGTAGTGTGACTGTGGGTGTGGTGGTCTCTGTTGTGGTTGTTGTCAGTGATGTGACTGTGGATGTGGTGGTCTCTGTCAGTGATGTGACTGTGGATGTGGTGGTCTCTGTCAGTGATGTGGCTGTGGGTGTGGTGGTCTCTGTCAGTGGTGTGGCTGTGGGTGTCGTGGTGTTTGTCAGTGGTGTGGCTGTGGGTGTGGTGGTCTTTGTCAGTTGTGTGGGTGTTGTGGTCTCTGTCAGTGGTGTGGCTGTGGGTGTGGTGGTCTTTGTCAGTGGTGTGGCTGTGGGTGTGGTGGTCTCTGTCTGTGGTGTGGGTGTGGTGGTTTCTGTCAGTGGTGTGGGTGTGGTAGTCTTTGTCAGTGGTGTGACTGTGGGTGTGGTGGTCTCTGTTGTGGTCTCTGTCAGTGGTGTGACTGTGGGTGTGGTGGTCTCTGTCTGTGGTGTGGATGTGGTGGTTTCTGTCAGTGGTGTGACTGTGGGTGTGGTGGTCTCTGTTATAGTCTCTGTCAGTTGTGTGACTGTGGGTGTAGTGGTTTTTGTGGTGGTCTTTGTCAGTGATGTGACAGTGGATGTGGTGGTTTCTGTCAGTGGTGTGGCTG
>NW_011409912.1:0-506 GCF_000754665.1 Bison bison bison | reverse complement strand
GCGATGAACATTGGGGTACACGTGTCTCTTTCCCTTCTGGTTTCCTCAGTGTGTATGCCCAGCAGTGGGATTGCTGGATCATAAGGCAGTTCTATTTCCAGTTTTTTAAGGAATCTCCACACTGTTCTCCATAGTGGCTGTACTAGTTTGCAGGGAGTTGCTGCTATATTTTGATTGGACAGCGCCAGTGTGGAGGGAATAGGAATCAAAAATTAGCAACACAAAAAAGCTTAAGTGTTATGTAAACTGGTGTGATTGGAGACAAGAGATGGATGTGAGAGATGGATCATAAAGAAGGTTGAGTGCTTTCAATTTGTGGTGCTGGAGAAGACTCTTGAGGGTCCCTTGGACTGCGAGGAGATCAAACCAGTCAATCTGAAAGGAAATCAACCCTTGAATGTTCACTGGAAGGACTGATGCTGAAGCTGAAGCTTCAATACTTTGGCCATCTGATTCAAAGAGCCGACACACTGGAAAAGACCCTGATGCTGGGAAAGATTGAAGGC
>NW_011409911.1:0-594 GCF_000754665.1 Bison bison bison | reverse complement strand
AGGCTTAAAAAAAAGAAAGCCAAGAGAACACCTAAAAGGCCTGGACTGTAAGAGTTCAACCCTGAAATACATATAAAGTGAAATACTTACTGGACTTAACAAGGTAACTACAATACTTACACTGAGGAAGAGTCAGAAGCAGATATTTTTCAGAATAAAATGAGTATGACTTTACAGATACCATATAGCATGACTTAAATTACAGAAGAGAAGATGTGACACAGACTGTATACTAGTTATGAAAATTTGCTTTTAAAAATCAAAAAGCGAGAGCAGAAGAAGGAAAAACCTCATTAACAAAGACCAACTATTTAGCAAGCAAGGTCTGCATTTATAAGAGGAGACCTCAAGAAACAAAGAAGTTATGGTTTTACCCATAACACAAAGCAGCCAGTGGCTTGTCACGGGTTGTCAGTGTGTGTGCACACGTGCACATGCGCTTGCATACGTATGCAAGTGTGCACATGTGTACTGGAGTGGAGGAGGGGAGAACTACTCAGCAATGCATGTCCCTCTCCTCCTTCCTTCTCTCCTCCCTCTACCACCCTCATTTTCCCTGGGCTCTGGTGGTATTCAACTCCTTTTTTCTTTACA
>NW_011409910.1:0-626 GCF_000754665.1 Bison bison bison | reverse complement strand
TGCATGATAGCCATGTGATCAGTACCTGCTCAGTCCCGTGATCAGTTCCATGATCAGCAACTCTCAGTCACGTGATTAGTACATGATAGCCAAGTGATCAGTGCCTGCTCAGTGACCTGATCACCGAGTCTTAGTCACGTGATCAGTGCATGTTCAGCCACGTGATCAGGGCCTGCTGAGTCACGGGATTAGGGCTTGTTCAGCTGTTTGATTAGTCCCTGATTAGCTGCGTGATTAGTGCCTGCTCAGCTCTGTGATTAGTCCATGCTCAGCTGCGTGATTCGTGCCTGCTCAGTCACGGGGTCAACGCCTCTCAGTCACCTGATCACTACATGATAGCCACGTGATCAGTGAATGCTCAGCCACGTGATCAGTGCGTGCTCAATCACGTGAACAGAGCCTGCTGAGTTACGGGATTAGCTCGTGTTCATCTGCTTGATAATTTCCAGCTGAGCTGCGTGATTCCTGCGTGCTCAGCTGCTTGATAATTTCCAGCTGAGCTGCGCGATTTCTGCCTGCTCATCTACTTGATAATTGCCAGCTGAGCTGCATGATTTGTCCCAGATGAGCTCCACGATTATTGCCTGCTGATTGCATGATTCCTGCCTGCTCAGCTCTTTGATTAT
>NW_011409909.1:0-501 GCF_000754665.1 Bison bison bison | reverse complement strand
GCGTCAGCCCTTCCACGGGGTCCCCCACCACAAAGGCCACAACAGGTCTCAGCCAGTGTTTTCTGAGGACCTACTATGCGCCAGGGCCTTGGCGGAGGTGTACATGCACCTTGGCAGCTCCCACAGATTTCTCCCCAGCCCAGGCCTGTGCCCTCTGACTCCTCAGACACTTGTTGATGGACAAGCATTCACCGATTGATTCACTTGTGTCCGGTTCCTGACGATTCGCATGCAATGGCTGGCATGGCCTTGATGTCAATCACCAGATAGCCTCAAGGGAGCAGATGATCAGGCACATTCCATGGACGGGGACCCTGAGGCTCTGAGAGGGAAGACACTTGCCCTGAGTCCCACATCCAGGAAGTGGCAGTGCTGGGACTGGAACCCAGGATGCTTTGAGCCCAAATGTGTGCTCTGACCACTGCAGTCTGTTGCCACTGCCTTTGAGGGAGTCACAGTGAGTGCCATGCGGGGACACCCCCACCTCTCACACCTCTCTGC
>NW_011409908.1:0-541 GCF_000754665.1 Bison bison bison | reverse complement strand
CTGCCTGGACAGGGTATTCAGGAATTGGCAGAGTAAAGAGCTGAAGCCAGACGATGACTCCAAACCTGTGGCTGGCTGTTTGCTGCCCTGTTTCCGATGCTCTGGGCCGTCATGTCCGCTCATCACAGATGGGAGAGGAGACAGGGGAGGGCAGTGATCCCGCCTCTGTCCATAGCAGGGATCAGAGTCCCTGTCATTACAGGGGAAACTTTTAGCATTAATCCCATGGCAAGAAAGACCTAGAGCTTCAAAAAGAAATCTGGTTTTTGTAGGATCCCACCCTTTTTCTTAGCAAGAAGCAGTTTGGGGCAGAAGTAAGAAAACAGAGTGGTCACAGTGGTTTCTATTTTCTCTGGTTGGTGACTGTTAAGAATGCACAAGCCCAGGGACTTCCCTGATGGTCTAGGGGCTAAGACTCCAGGCTCCCAGTCCTGGGGGTCTGGGTTTGACCCCTCGTCGGGGAACTAGATCCCACATACCGCAACTAAGTGTTTGAATGCTGCAACTAAGACCCGAAGCAGTTAAATAAATAAATCTTTTT
>NW_011409907.1:0-599 GCF_000754665.1 Bison bison bison | reverse complement strand
TTACTATATCAGACACTGACAACATATAGCAACTATAAAAATTGATTTTTATAATAAAATAAAATGGAATACCCAAAAAAGTGGGTTTTTAGCTGTAGAGGTTGCTCAGCAAACTGTTAAAGGACCAGTGTGGTTCCTCCTGACTGCTTCTAATAAAATGCAAGAAGAGGGAGCTGAACTGAAGAAGGAATTGTTGAGCAAAAAGGAAGCAGCACTTCAATACTTAGAAAATTTTCAGTCTCTACATTTTACACACACACACACATACAAAAGTAAGCTTTTTCTAAAGAAAAAATAGAGGGCATGGCTATACAACCTTTGAAAATAAGATTAGTAGGGATTAGAATCACAAAATTATCCACCACCTCAGCAAAAACCAGGAATAGATATAGGATTTTATTAGCAGAAACACTGCCAATTAGGGATACTGAAACAGGACGAAATGAAAGAAGGCTGTTAAACTGCTTAGATTCTGTAAGAGGGAAGCTATTTGCAGCTATTTGGCTGCAAATGTACACTATTCTTTAAGAAACAAAAAGAAAGACTCCAAAGGCCATTCAGAGATCATCAGATTCCTTCTTAAGCTTCAAAGCCTGGGC
>NW_011409906.1:0-615 GCF_000754665.1 Bison bison bison | reverse complement strand
TCGGACTGACTGAGCAAATAAGTAAGCACAGCACAGCATTTTGGTTTTGGAATTTTACATTAAGATTCTTATTGAGACAGTTGCTCAGTCATATCTGACTCTTTGTAACCCATGAACTATAGCCTGCCAGGCTCCTCTGTTCATGGCATTTTTTCTGGCAAAAATACTAAGAGTGGGTAACCATTCCCTTCTCCAGGGGATCTTCCTGATCTGAGTCAAGATTCTTGTTAATTTTGAGTTATCACTAATCTCTATTAAATTAATAAGAAATTGTAATATTTACTCTCCAAGAGCAGTCCAAAATACCACTGTTGACATAGAAGATGAACATTTTAGGGTCTTAAGAAGGTATGTGTTGCTATTCCTAGGATGGCTGCCTGCCTTAGGAAAAAGATGGGCAGGGTGGGAAGCGCAGGCCTTTAGTACCCCAGGTGAGCTTGCTTGTGCCTCCAGGGAGACTGGAACTTGAAGGAAGGTTATTCAAAGGACTCTGGAAATGGAAACGTTCCTTCCTCTTCTCTTTCTCAAAGATCTTGTTTAAAATAATGTATCTTATCAATAACAGAGAAAATAATGAATACACCCCAATATAGGTTTGGTGGTTTAGTCACTAAG
>NW_011409905.1:0-591 GCF_000754665.1 Bison bison bison | reverse complement strand
TGTTACTCTAGTTCTTTTTAAAAATCTTTTGAATTTGACTTAATATCTTTCCTTTTAAACACAAGGTATTACCAAGCTGTGTCTAGCACACATTTCTTTTTTTTTTCAATATTTAATTGCCATTATATTTTTACTTTTTTAATTTCTCTCTTGGCTTGTCTATAAAGCTTGTGAGGCATTTAAATTACCTCCCAGAAGACTGAATATTACTCTTAAATAAATAAAAAAATTGAATCAACCAACAAGTGATAACTTTCAATCTGAGCACACTCGAGTGCTAAGGATCAGTGAGTATGTATGTATAAAGTTTAGGTATTCGTTACTTGATGACAGACGGGAATCGGAATCTATAATTCCATAGCCTGGACTGTTTTCTCTGATTTTCCATCTAATCAAATATTCTTGTCATGTTCCTTATTACTTGGGGTCTATGAACCCCAACTGTTGTGTTTGAAAGTAAAATCAAGACTAATTCATTAAGTTCATTTCAGGCTGTAATTGGGTGAGAATGATTTAATGTGTTAACTTGCATTTAACTAGGATCTCTTAGAGACCCTGACTGATACAAAGGATATGCCAACGGAAAACAAC
>NW_011409904.1:0-690 GCF_000754665.1 Bison bison bison | reverse complement strand
AGCAAAACTAATTTATCTAGGTGTTCTATTGCACAAAATTAATTCTACTGGGACTGGTCCAGGCCAAGCCTCATTATGGAACAGTTTCCCTTGCTGAACTAGCCTGATTCTTTCTGGGATACTTTTTCAAAATTGTTCACAACACAGAACTTAACCCTTGAACTCCTGTAGAACTGACTTCAATATTACACTTATTAGGCCCCTTGATGGTATCAGAGGTGCATCAACATGAGAATATGTCTTACCCTGTTGGCACTGTCTGAGACTTTTAAATCTGGCAACTGTATTTGTGTATATTGGAGGGATTTTAGTTTTGTGATTCATATACCAGAGCTGAAATATTCATTGTAAAAAACTATTCATTGTAAAAAACTTTTCCCCCTGTCCACTCTGTTTCACCATACATATATTGCTGACCCTGACTTGTTTTATACATAAGTGCCGAATTTACTTCTTTGCCCCGGTGGTCATATAGTTGTTTAGATCACCCAGCATGTTTGACCAACTTTCTTTGCTCAAACGTCTAACTGAAACAGTGGGTTGTTTTAGTGTTTTGTACATACATAAAGCCCAAGAATATTACTGTAAAATGTCAGTTTTTGCTGCAGCTACAAAAGTAGTTCAGTATCATATACACTTTCCTTTTGTGTATGTGTGCATGTGAGTGAGTGAGTGAAGTTGCTCAGTCGT
>NW_011409903.1:0-557 GCF_000754665.1 Bison bison bison | reverse complement strand
ATGCATATGACCATAGGGTTTCTCTCTGCAAGAAAGATAGTGTGTGCTCTAACAAATATTTTATTTCTTTTATTAATTGTATTATACACTTTATAGTCATTGATTCTGTACCATTGAAAAATTCTCTAGATATACGAAGTGTAGCAAATGAAATATCCTATAAATGGAGTATAGAAAACCATGCAATGTGTTTTACTTTAAATTAAGAAAAAATGAGCCATTCTTAGAACTGGTTTTCTGGAGGAGCTTTAGGAAAACCAAGAACATCTTGAATAAACTTGTTTGAAGTCATTGAAGTGTTAATATGGTTGACAAGTATAGCAACAAATTTGAAAGAGTTTATATAATTTGCAAGAGACTTACACATCAATACTAAAAACATTACCCAAATAAACTGATTTATTCTCTTTTCTTTTGTACAAACAATGGTACCCAATCTTGATGAGATGATCCTTTGATACCAGTGACTGTATAGAGAAAACAACTATCTGAAAAATTTATGAAATGTATAGACACTGCAAATATTAATGTCATTTACTCTAAAATTTATCTCTAAT
>NW_011409902.1:0-529 GCF_000754665.1 Bison bison bison | reverse complement strand
TGGCCTGGAGGTCAATGCTCAGACATTCCCGAAAATGTCTAGAAGGGCCCTTAGACATCCTGGAATCCATCGGTTTTCCAAACTTCGGTGCACATAGGAAGCACCCTAAGGGCTTGTGGGACCACAGATTGCTGGGCCCCATCCCAGTGGTGAGGATTCTGGATCTGGGGAGACCTGAGAGTTTGCATTGCCAAGGACTTCTCGTGTGAGGTTCATGCTGCTGGTCTGGCCACTGCACTTGGAGAACCACGGGTCTAATCCAACGTCTTCATTTCATAGATGGATCAGCTGAGGGAGAACTCCAGCTGGGTTCCAGATTTGGTGTTAACGCTTACCAGGTGTTATGACTTTGCAATATCATTTAGCTGTTCTGGGCCTTTTCTGGGCGTTTTCTCATCTACAAAATTAGGTAAGAGCCTCGGTCATTCCTACCCCGGGTTCAGCTTGCAGGTGGCTGCTATTGGGTATTTACTCAGGTCTTTTGGGTAACAGCCCTCTGGTTTGGTGTGGTGCTGTCACGTGGTTCTCA
>NW_011409901.1:0-516 GCF_000754665.1 Bison bison bison | reverse complement strand
CTCTTAAATACTCCCCCACCTGGGCACACATAGGGTCAAGTTCAGTGGAGACTTAATGTCCATCAGGGATTATTTAATTTTATATTTTCACTTTTGTTAATAGTTTTCTTCATTCCTTCCATAAGATTTCGTGGTTACTTCTGAGTACAAAAAGCAGCACACCATGTTTCACTGTGGTCTCAGCTACCCTCACTGTGCACTAAATCTGTAAAAGAGTTACAGAAAATTGACAGTCTTACAATATCTGTTCTTCATAAATATACATAACATACTATTCTGTTCGAGCCTTATTTTTCCTGAGACTCTCAGGAAATTCTTGTTGCCTACATGAAGACTGTATACATTTTTCTAAAGTTTCTTTGTAGGTAAATTTTTTCTATGGTGCTTCTGTTTATGGTGTATTTTCTGTTACTTGGTGTAAGTAATTGTTGATTCTTCCAGACCAACTGGATGATTTTGCTGCCATGATCTTTTTTTTATTCCAGATTTTTGAAGTCTCTTACATGTTTGAATATT
>NW_011409900.1:0-648 GCF_000754665.1 Bison bison bison | reverse complement strand
GATTGCCTAAAAATAATGCTACATGTCCTAAATAAGTTGGCTTTCACAGGCTTTGAGATATATATATATCTCAGAAATTTGTTTTCCTCAAATATCTTCTTATATGATATCTTCTATTTCACTTAATTTATTGTGCACTGTATAATGACTTCTGGCTGGCCTAACTTCCCTTGCCTTTAGGGGCTTCCCTGGCGGCTCAGATTATAAAGAATCTGCCAGCAATGCAGGAGACCCAGGTTTGATCCCTGGGTTGGGACGATCCCCTGGAGAAGAGAATGGCTACCCACTCTAGTATTCTTACCTGGAGGATTCCCTGGATGGAAGTGGACTACAGTCCATGGGGTCGCAAAGAGTCAGACATGATTGAGCAACTTAACACTTTCACTTCTTTTTCATATAATGGCTGCTCTTGTATTCGTTATTTATGTCATATCTGCCTAGCTATTTTCTGCTTCCTGGCCATTGTATTTGCTATTCTCTTAGCCTATAATTCTCCTACTGAGTTCTGTGGATTCCTATATCCCTCTCATTCAGCAAGTTCATTCCAACCATTACATCCTCAGAGAGCCCTTGCCTGACCGTCTTCTTCAAAGAAAACACCTTTATTACCCTCCGTTCCATTGCCCTGTTGACTGCTTCACACACTAA
>NW_011409899.1:0-557 GCF_000754665.1 Bison bison bison | reverse complement strand
GAAGGCCAAGATGGACCCTGAACAACATTTGAGTTCTAATTTAAGACAACGTTAACCTATATCAGTGGAGAAGGAAAATAGCAACCCACTCCCAGTATTTTTTGGTGGGAATATACCATGGACAAAGGAGCATAGCAGGCTATAGTCTGAGCACATGGCCTATATCAGATGAACTAAAAGCTTTTTAAAATATACCAAGGATTTCACAATATCAATTTAATCACAGTACAGCTCACATCCAAGCCAGAAACTCTTCCTCATATCTAATCTAAATCCCTCAGATTAGTTTTTCCTTTGTCTTCAATAAAAATAGCAAATGTTAAATACTCTTTAGTCAGTTAAGTTCAGTTCGGTTGCTCAGCCATGTCCAACTCTTTGTGACCTTATGGACTCCAGCACGCCAGGCTTCCCTGTCCATCACCAACTACCAGAGCTTACTCAAATTCATGTCCATTGAGCCATTGATGCCATCCAACCATCTCATCCTCTATCATCCCCATCTCCCCCCACCTTCAATCTTTCCCAGCATCAGGGTTTTGCAAATGAGTCAGTTCTTT
>NW_011409898.1:0-620 GCF_000754665.1 Bison bison bison | reverse complement strand
TCTGAATCGTCCCCATTTTCAGGCACCCAGCTTAGGTTCATGAAACTTTTCCTAGCTATTACAGGCTGCATTCAGTAATAACATTGGTTTAGACTTTGTTTTGCTAGAGTTTCTTGGGGGTTTCTGGGGGCCAGGAGCTTCCCAGTAGGTGCAAGGTATACTTTTAGCAACTCTGTGCTACCTCCCTCTTGTCCTATGAAAACAAAACATTTTCAGAAGTTTTTTTCCTTTTTTATTGAAGTATAAATATATTAATTGAAGTATACACAAGTTTTCTACTTAGCACATCGCTCGACCCAAGATTCCTATTTAGAACATTGCTTGACAAAAGGTTCCGTAGCCAGAAATATCTTAAGTAAACTGAGGCTTTTTTTTTTTCTTTTTTACTTTATAAAGGTATTTTCCATTTAATATCTTGATGCATTGGCATGGTTATTGTTGATCTTGACAATGTTAGAGTAATTTAAAGGTTAGAAAATACCTTGTTTATTCTCTTATAATTTATCTTTGGTCTGTATTCATTGTTTTTAAATTAATTCTTTCATCATAGGACTCAAGAATGACCAAAAAAAGAAAACGCCAAGATGATTTTCAGAAAGTAAAACTAAAAGTTGGTAAGA
>NW_011409897.1:0-659 GCF_000754665.1 Bison bison bison | reverse complement strand
ATGTATAGGTTTGAAAGCAATTAACACAATATGGCCTCAAAATGCTAAGGCAGCTTTCCTATCCATGATAGAGCTGAGTCTGGGGACCAAATTGTTTTACTCATATGGGAGCAAATGATGTTCACTCCAAGGACTAAAACTGATAGGATCAAAGGCTGGAAACAGTATTGCCTGAAAACGCTGGTGAATCTGGAGAGCAGCATTTCAACTATTGGAACAATATGTCTCCAGATTCAAGGAGAGAGCTTTACCTACATGTCTATGGGAGGTTTTTCCTTCCTTCCATTGTTTAGCTTTCCATTTGTCCACCTGTAGAGACTTTTCAACAACCACTGAAATTGTTCTTGCTGTGAGATGAATTGTGTCACTCAAATAAGATATGTTGGAGTCCTAACCCCCAGCCCCTCAGATTGTGACCTTATTGGGATACAGGGTCTTTGTAGAAATAATCATTTAAAATGAAGTTGTTAAGGTGGGCCCTAATCCAATATGACTGGTGTCCTTACAACAAAGGGGAAGGTTGAACACAGAGACAGACAGGCAAGGAGGGAAGAAGGCCAGGTGAAGACAAAAGATTAGAGTGATGCATCTACAAGCCAAGGAACGCCAAGGACTGTCAGCAAACCAGAGGCTACAAAGAGACAGGGAGGGAACCGACC
>NW_011409896.1:0-626 GCF_000754665.1 Bison bison bison | reverse complement strand
TTTTTTTTTTTTTTCAAATAGCATTTTTACTCATGATATCATTCAACTTTCATTATGGTCCAATGAGAGAGAGGACAGGAATATATGTCTCCAGTGAAGAGACACATGGGGAAGAGGAGACTCAGCAAATCAAATATCCTGTCAAAGTTGGTGGCTAAGCCAGTAGCTGAGTCCACATCTCAGAGCTCAGAGAATAGTTATGTCATGCTGCCAAGCCCTGTACCTGCTTCTCCTGCTATGCATGCTAACATGCTTTCACTTCCTTCTGCTCTTGAATTCTTACTCCTCCTCTAAGACTCAGTGAAATCTCCCCCTCCTCCTGGAAGCCTTCCCTCACCTTCCCAGGTCCAGCTGACCTTCCCCTCCTTGGTGACTCTGTGGTCAAACCCATTACTGAAGGAGGAAATAGAACAGGCTCTATCTTGAAAGCAGGACTCCATCTTGGGCCGGACTGTGGACTTTGAGCTATATGGCCAGTATCTATGGAAATGACACACCAACTGGAAAACCAGGCCCCCTAAGGAAGAGCCCTAGGGCTCGTACCTAGACTCTCCGAAGCCTAAAAGAATACCCTAATTATCTGTGTAACTGAATAGAATCATACATTCTATTATGCTTATTGGGGT
>NW_011409895.1:0-585 GCF_000754665.1 Bison bison bison | reverse complement strand
TATACTCTGTACATAAAATATCAAAGTACACCAAATGTATATTATATACTGTACATAAAATATCAAAGTCCCCAAAGTGTATATTATATACTGTACATAAAATATGAAGGTTCATCAAATATATTTTATATTCTGCACATAATATATCAAAGTACAGCAAATATATATTATATACTGTACATAAAATATCAAAGTACCCAAAATATGTATTATATACTGTACATAAAATATGAAAGTAACCAAACATTTATAATACACTGTACATAAAGTATCAAAGTACTCAAACTACATATTATATACAGTATATAAAATGTCAAAGTACCAAAACTGTTTATTATATACTGTACATAATATATCAAAGTACCCGAATATATAGCATACTGTACATAAAATATCAAAGTACCCAAAGTGTGTATTATACACTGCACATAAAATATGAAGGTACATAAAATATATATTGTATTCTGTACATAAAATATCAAAGTACTCCAAATATATATTATATGCTGTACATGATATATTAAAGTTGCCCAAATATATATTATATACTGTACATAAAATATGAAGGTACGTCAAATATATTTT
>NW_011409894.1:0-511 GCF_000754665.1 Bison bison bison | reverse complement strand
GACCCAGGCCACTTTAACACAAGTCACAATGCTCTGTTAGTCTGACCTCAGACACGGTCCACTATTAACTTCTGTAACAGTGTCCTGGTCTGTTCTCAAAACAGGGCCTGTTTTATCGTCATCCCATCTTCAATGTCATCCTGCTTCCTAATCAAAGCTTTTCTACTATCCTTGCTCTCCCGTCTGTCTAATGTTTACTCTTCCAGATTCAATGATCTACTGTCTTAACTATCCAACACAGCCATTTAAATCCCTCCACACCAGGCCTATCCTCAAACCTCTGTTACATGTGCCACCATTAACTCCCCTCTGACTTGACCTCAAACCTGATCTTCTGATGACTGCCCTGTGAGTCTATCATTGAACTGGTACAGTTATTTCTTCCAACATCAGTGTTCCTGGAATCTGAATTCAAACCCCAGGCTCTATGAACTATTTTAGAATTCCCCTCTTGACTGACCTCAAACCCAGATATTTATTCAGTTGTCTCCATCTCTGTTTCTCTGGACTG
>NW_011409893.1:0-733 GCF_000754665.1 Bison bison bison | reverse complement strand
CAAATCAAGAAGACAATTTGAAAAAGCTGACATATTTAAATACAAATCTCAGGGAAATTGGCTTTCTGGCTCAGGAACAACTCAGTTTACTTTGTACTTGCCAGAAGAATATTTCTTTGGATTCAGCCAAATGGTGAAGGACTCCTCTTATAAATCTCCGTCTTCAGGAAAAGGTACTCTTAAAAATTTTATTTCCTGTTTGCTTAAAAAATGCATTAAAACTAAAGTTCAACTGTGCTTGGCTCAAGTTAAAAGTTATTTCAATGTGTCTCTTATTTCTCTAGGTTTTGGCTTTCTCCCCATTTCTTCCAAAATGACTGTACCCTTTGACATTCCAAACTGCAAAGTATCTGAGTACCTGTTGTTCCAGCTCTTCACCAGCATTTGGTACTGACAGTGTTCTGGATTTTGGTCATTCAAATGGGTGGAGAGTGGTGTCTCATTGTTTTAATTTGCATTTGCCTAATGACATGATTATGGCAGAAAGTGAGGAGGAACTAAAAAGCCTCCTGATGAAAGTGAAAGTGGAGAGCGACAAAGTTGGCTTAAAGCTCAACATTCAGAAAACGAAAATCATGGCATCCACTCCCATCACTTTATGGGAAATAGATGGGGAAACAGTGGAAGCAGTGTCAGACTTTATTTTTCTGGGCTCCAAAATCAGTACAGATGGTGACTGCAGCCATGAAATTAAGACGCTTACTCCTTGGAAGGAAAGTTATGACCAACCTAG
>NW_011409892.1:0-531 GCF_000754665.1 Bison bison bison | reverse complement strand
GGATGTTCAGTGCCATCAATATGGACACAGCACAGCTGCTCACCAACAGCAAAGGCACTTTTACAAAATAAAATCCTGAGGGTTCTTCTAGCTGATGACAGAGTGAATCCCTGTCTTTGAAGGGAGGGATCCCTGCCACTTTGGACAGGATTGGGAAATGCCATTTATTGAGAAAGGAAATATAAAGAGCATTGACCCGGTGGCTATGCCATCAACAAACAGAAGAATAGACATGTCATTTAACGTGCCTGAGGCCTCAATTGTTTACCTAAAAAACAAGGTAGCTGGTCTCTAAAAATTCATACTGCCATAAAATTATTGATCTTGAGGACTTTGAACATAGTCCTCAGATTCACTCAGAATCATACTTTTCCCTTGTCTCTGAAATCAAAGTGGACCTAGAATTTGTCCAGTGTACATGAAACTTCTGTCACACACTTCAAAGTGTCACCACACTTTTCTTTAGTCTCTACCTAATTCAGGGTAGATTGATCCTAACAGTGATTAAAAGGTATGTGTTTGAGGAAATCT
>NW_011409891.1:0-569 GCF_000754665.1 Bison bison bison | reverse complement strand
AGGATCTTAGTTCCTTGACTAGGGATCAAACCCAGGTCCCCAGGCAGTGGAAGCACAGAATTCTAATCACATGGGAAGCCCCACAACCCCAGTTCTTTAACCATCCCATCTCAGTTTTCCTGAAACCCCTTCCCCCACCACCCATTTTCTATTTACTACCTAAATCACTCAGATGGTGTATTTATTCTCTAAGCTCAAACTGATTGCTTGTGTCCCATTTCCCAATGAGGCTCTATTCCTTATAGATTATAATAATTGTGTACCAATTTATTAAATATATAGCATTGTTACTCTTTCTAGCTAATAACTTTCATTGTTGCAAGTGGGGGGAGGGATGAGGTAGACAGACAGAGGGAGAGAAAGAGCATGTTAGATTTTCAAAGCTTTCACTCCATTCTTGGAAAAAATTTTCCCTTTCCTCCCAAATCTAATTTTCTTCTAGAATTCATGTCACTTTTTTTTTTCATCTTCCAAGTACCAAGCAGTCTCAATAACTCTTTTTCTCCCTGTTCATTAAAAGCTACTTTGTCTTATTGATTCTTTTTTTTTAATGGTCTTTTTATTTTATT
>NW_011409890.1:0-542 GCF_000754665.1 Bison bison bison | reverse complement strand
GGAGCAAGTGCACACATGCTTGCTTACTCCTGAAGCATGGCAGAGAGAGTGGATTTGTTCACCTGAATTATGTAGTAGCAGGGTGTGTGTCCTCAGCTACCTCTGACTCTTCGCCACTCCATGGGCTGCAGGCCGCCAGGATCCCCAGTCCATGGAGTCTTCCAGGCCAGAATACTGGAGTGGGTTGCCATTTCCTTCTCCAATTTAGTAGTAGACTGGCTCCTTATCAACAGGAAGGTACATAGAGAAGAAACAAGCTGATGCAGTCCCCTCAGGCAGGGCCTGTATGACTCAGCTTTTATATTTTTCCCTCTAGATGATTTTGACTTTCCACAAACTACAGTGAGTACCCACATATATCATTCAGTCTTGAATGATAACCAGTCAGTTAAGAGGGGTTACTGTCTTATAACAAAGTGAAGTCGCTCAGTCGTGTCCGACTCTTTGCGACCCCATGGACTGTAGCCTACAATGCTCCTCCGTCCATGGGATTATCCAGGCAAGAGTACTGGAGTGGGTTGCCATTTCCTTCTCCAGAGGAT
>NW_011409889.1:0-533 GCF_000754665.1 Bison bison bison | reverse complement strand
TGTAACTCTACTCTCTGTTTTATGAAGCTTCTTGTCTTACATCAAAGTCCTAGTCTCCTGAGAATTCCAAGTTGGAAGTCAGGATGATCTTCATGTGATCCTAGTCCATCAGGGCTTCTGAGAATAGACAGTGGGGATGCAACTTGAGTCCATCCGATTCCTCTTGCTTAGCATCCTCACTACATCTACCACAGCCTGGGACTGCTCCTTCTACTGAGCTAAGATTCCTCTTCTTAGTCTTTGGGTGACCACTATATTCAGGGGTGATTGTCTCCTTCATCCTCCTTTATGGAGGTTCCCGTATCAGCTTCTGTCCCTAGATTAAAGTCTTTCTGGGGAATGCATATTCCTACAAACAGTGAGCAGTTACCCTCTAGCAAATCTTGGAGAAAATGGGTCTCAGTCCCAAAAGTGATGTAAGATTAGGAAAATGCAGCAGAAATTAAGGAACTCAGGACAGATGTTATGATGTCAAAGAGATTAGAGGTGATATATTCCTGCTCTTCAGCCAGATTTAGGGTGTGTGCTTAATC
>NW_011409888.1:0-545 GCF_000754665.1 Bison bison bison | reverse complement strand
TTAATAAAGCTTACCATCCAAAGTTGTTTGAAGTATTTAACATAATATACAGTAAATAATAAGTGCTGAAAAGATATTAGTTGTTTTGATTATATTCATACTCATTTCAGGAAAGTATGTTTCCATAGTCTTGGATAGCTCTGTGAAGAATCCAATGACAGCTTTGTGTTATACAGCTTTTTCGGATTGTTGGTCTGTCAGTTGTGTATAATAAAGTATTGTTCTTTGAAAAATTAAAAAAAAAAATCTTAAGGAATCCATTAGACACCTATTAGAACTAACAAGCAAGATCAGAAAAGGTGCAATAGAGAAGGTCAAAACATAAGAAACAATTGTATTTCCTAAACACTTGCAATAAAAATCCAAAAACAAAACTAGGAAAATAATTTGCTTACTAGAGTCAAAAATAATAAAATGTATAGTAATATATTTAACAAAGTACAAAATATCATGCTGTGAAGACTATAAAATGGTGTTTAAATCAATTAAAAATAAAGAAGTTCTAAATAAACAGAAAAGCATCTTAGCTCTATAGATTGGAAGAT
>NW_011409887.1:0-541 GCF_000754665.1 Bison bison bison | reverse complement strand
TATTCTGAGTATTATATACTATGTTATATCTTATATATAGGGTTCCCAGGTGGCTCAGTGGTAAGAATCCATCTGCCAATGCAGGAGTCTCAGGTTTGATCCCTGGGTCAAGAAGATCCCCTGGAGCAGGGAATGGCAACCCACTCCAGTATTCTTGCCTGGAGAATCCCATGGACAGAGGAGCCTGGCGGCCTACAGTCCATGGGGTCGCAGAGAGTCGGACAGGACAGAGTACAAGCAGGAGATATGAAACTGTATAATATCTAATACATAAACATTACGTATTTATTCTCAGCATCAAGGTCTTCCAATGAGTCAGCTCTACAGCACAACATTATTCGTCCCCCGAATGAGTTTTTCAGGAAAGTGGTTCTCTTTAAACCGGAGAACCTGTATTTCACAACAAATACACATCCACATCCCAAAACATGCAGGGGGTTGTACCTTATTTGATGCCATTCATGGAGACTCGTTTTCCTCTAGTCTGTAAATAAGATGCTTCAAAACCAGAGAGTGATCACCTACCCACCATCCAATCCAT
>NW_011409886.1:0-594 GCF_000754665.1 Bison bison bison | reverse complement strand
GGGTGGGAGCTGGAGCTGTGCAGACGAGCTGACGACGCGGAGCTGGGGTGGGTCTGGAAGACAGGACAGTGTGTGTGGGCCCAGGTGGATGGCTCTGATGACTCGTCCAGCGTGTCCACGGGTCTTGATTCAACTTAACGTTTATCCATTTCCTTTATAGAATGTAGAGAAACCTGTGCAAATGATGTTCAAGAAGTCCACCTGTAAAATAACCTACATTGGAGAAATAAGCACCCAGATTCTGGTTCTTCCCTACGTAGGTCAAGAGCTGAACATGGTGATTCTGCTGCCCAGTGAAAGCACGGACTTGAACACGGTAACCAGGCAGCCGTGGCTACGGGGCCCGGGGTCTCGTCTGCATCCCTGCTGGGCACTGGGCTCCGGGAACTCGTCTGCAGCTGCGGGCCGCCCCGGGCCCACAGGGCGCGGAGTGTTGGTCGCAGCGGACGGTCCCCGGGGCAGCGCTGCTGCAGACCCTGAGATCTCCTGCCTTCTCCTGCAGGTGGGAAAGGCCCTGACCTACGAGAAATTCATCGCGTGGACGAAGCCGGATGTGATGGACGAGGACGAGGTGGACGTGTTTCTTCCCCGGTT
>NW_011409885.1:0-603 GCF_000754665.1 Bison bison bison | reverse complement strand
AAAATGAATGTAGCCAACATGAATACTGAATGCTACTAATTATTATTAATCCTGCAAAATCCTATCATGAACTTTATTAATAGATAATTAGAATATGAACCTCATGTTAACTCTGCTGTTGCAGTTGGAATTGTCCTGAAAGATAAAGTTACTTACTCTGAAGAAGTAAACTTTGAGCAGCTTATATAGATTATACAAAACTGGGATAATTATCTGTGTTGCTACCAAAACTGGGATAATTATCTGTATCTTAATATCTTACAAAAGTGCTGACACAAACTGATGCTCAACAAATATTCACCCAGTGCAATGATAGATTAATAACAGATGTGTAATCTTTGAGGAAGAAATGGCAACCCACTCCAGTACTCTTGCCTAGAGAGTTCCATGGACAAAGGAACCAGGAGCACTATAGTCCATGGGGCTGCACAGAGTTGGACATGACCAAAGCAACTTAGCATGCATGCACATGCAATCTTTGGTCAATGTAGAATGAACTATGAGCTTAGGATTTTGTTTGAATTTGTAAAATACATGGCAAATAACTGTGTTGTAAAAGTCATTTATGAGTAGTTTACAAGTATATGAACAATTGAAGGTTCA
>NW_011409884.1:0-559 GCF_000754665.1 Bison bison bison | reverse complement strand
CAGTACTTGGGTGCAATCTCAAAAACAATAGTATGATCTGAGTTCACTTCCAAGGCAAACTATTCAATATACAATAATCCAAGTCTATGCCCCGACCACTGATTCCAAAGAAGCTGAAGTTGAACAGTTCTATGAAGACCTACAAGACCTTCTACAACTAACACCAAAAAAAGATGTCCTTTTCATCAAAGCAATCCTGCGAATGGACAAAGCTGAAGGTATCACACTTCCTAATTTTAATCTATACTACAAAACTATAGTAATCAAAAAGTATGGTACTGGCAGAAAAATAGACACATCGACCAATGGAACAGAAGAGAGACTAGAAATTAACTCACACATATACCATCAACTAATATTTGACAGTTGAGCTGAAAACAATTGGGAAAGAATGATATCTTTGGTAAACTGTATGGGGAAAAGTGGATAACAATATACAGAGGAATGTAAATGGCCACCTATTTTATATTGCTTACAAAAAATTAAGGGGCTTCCCAGGTGGCACTAGTGGTAAAGAAACTGCCTGCCAATGCAAGAGACAGAAGAGGGTTTGATCCCT
>NW_011409883.1:0-660 GCF_000754665.1 Bison bison bison | reverse complement strand
GTTGCCATTTCTTTCTCCAGTGCATGAAAGTGAAAAGTGAAAGTGAAGTTGCTCAGTCGTGTCCGACTCCTAACGACCCCATGGACTGCAGCCCACCAGGCCCCTCCATCCATAGGATTTTCCAGGCAAGAGTACTGGAGTGGGTTGCCATTGCCTTTAAGGAGTGATGTGGCGGATGCAAACAATAGGTTTATTTCGTGTGACGGCCCACAGACATTCAGTCTGGGTTAAGCCCCTGTGCACACACATACGCATCCCCTTATTCTGGGTGTGAGAGGAGCACCTGAGCCCTTCCCCTTTCCTGGATGAATCCTGGTGTGGGAGGGAGAGATTTCCACTGTCAGCCCCTCCTGAGATCAGATGGCTAGCTTGTGTGGGGATGAAGGAACTATCTGAAAGCCTCTCAAGAAAGTAGCGTGTGTGCAAGCTGCAAGTTCTTACTCTGCTGTTTTTACCTCGTGGTCGACAGAGGAGAGAAATTTGCTTCCAGCCAGTGGGGTCAAGTCCTTCTTCTTTCTCCTTCCTCCCCGTAACCCACACAAGGCTGCCCCAGGCATTCCCCTACAACTCAGCCAACCAAACCACACACTGGGACTAAGAAACGGGACGAGAAGCGGAGGGTGGAGCCAAGGGCACACACCTGACGCCCGTCTTCCACCC
>NW_011409882.1:0-506 GCF_000754665.1 Bison bison bison | reverse complement strand
CTCTATTTTCTGAAATTTCTGAACAAGCCAAATATTTTTCAGTCATTGATTTTAGTCCTAACCATATCCAAAGAGATGAGGGCCATAGGCCCCAAGAGAAATAAGCCTATACTAAATCACCCCCTACATATGATTTTAAGACAATTGAGAAGATTTTGAGGCATCACAGCCTACTGCTGCACTTGGTTTCTGGGTGATGGGGAACTTGCCCATTCTTAATGTAAAGTTATAAATGAAATTCAATAAGCTCAAAATGACAAACTGGTTTAGTGTCAAGATACTCAAAAGGCTTTTAAGGCTCTTCAAACTGCTTTCCTGCAAGCCCCTGTTTTGAGCTTTCCCACAGTGTCAGAGTTTAATCTGTTTGTCATTGAACAAAGAGATATGACCTTGAGAGTTATGACACAACCCCGAAGACCTCACCAGCAGCCTATAGGGTACCTGAGTAGAGAATTAGATGTAGTGGCACATGGGTGGCCACATTGTCTAAAAATAATCACTGACTC
>NW_011409881.1:0-575 GCF_000754665.1 Bison bison bison | reverse complement strand
ATGGTAAAGCGTCTGTCTGCAATGCAGAAGACCTGGGTTCGATCCCTGGGTTGGGAAGATCCCCTGGAAGAAGGAAATGGCAGCCCACTCCAGTATTCTTGCCTGGAAAATCCCATGGATCTTGGAGCCTGGTAGGCTACCATTCATGGGGTCACAAAGAGTCAGACATGACGGAGCGACTTCACTTTCACTTCACTTCTGGATCAACTTGTATTACTATGTATTCTTCCTATGTAATTGATCACTTTTTTCATTATTTTAAAGTTTACTGTAAGATCTTTGAGAGTGGAGGCAGTATCGAATTAATCTTTGTTTTCTCTGCAACCACTAGCATAGTGCCTAGGATACACATCTTTGGTGTAAAGAGCCTGTTGTTGTTCAGTTGCTAAGTCCTGTATAACTCTTTGTAAACCAATGGACTGCAGCACAGCAGGCTCCTGTGTCCTCCACTATCTCCCAGAGTTTGCTGAGACTTATGACCATTGAGTCACTGATGCCATCTAACCACCTCATCCTCTGTTGCCTCCTTCTCCTCTTGCCCTCAGTCTTTCCCAGCATCAAGGTCTTTTCCAATG
>NW_011409880.1:0-502 GCF_000754665.1 Bison bison bison | reverse complement strand
CACATGCAGTAAGGTCCATGTCTGGGATGAGAGGCGAGCAGGAGCTGTGGACCGGCGCTGCTGGCCATACGCCAGGTGGGGGGGCGGATGGGGGCCAAGGGGGAAGCCCAGGACCAGGGGGAACTAACCAGTGAGCAGGGAGAACCAGACCCAACCAGAGAGCAGGGGACCCAACCAGCGAGCAGGGGAACGAATGGTGTGGAGTCTGGAGCCGACAAGAGGAGTGAGACACCGTGTCCAAAACTGGGACTGGCCAGAGACGGGATGCCCTCCTCCTGGTCTGAGAGGGGAGGCCAGACGGGACCTGCCCGAGGCCAGCACCGAGGAAGGGTGTCTGCCACACTGGCCTCCCTGCCTGGGGGCTGCCTGGGCCCAGGGTCACACCCGCCTGCCCCAGGAACTCTGGACAGCGGCACGAGGGCCAGGAGTGACCAGGAGCTGACCAGTGCCAGCGTCTTCTCCAAGCCCCTTCAGGCAGCACTTTCCTCCACACCCTGCCCTC
>NW_011409879.1:0-592 GCF_000754665.1 Bison bison bison | reverse complement strand
TCTGCTTCTCTGCACACACGGCTGGATCTGCACAACGTTCCCTCGTGCCGGTGCATAGTCCACAGCAGCACTTCGCTAACTCGGACCCACCCTGCTTACTTATGCGCATCTGTCCACCGATGGGGCCAGGAGACCCAGGAAGCAGGAGGCCAGCAGCTTGCAGAGAGGTGCTGGGGCTCCGGAGCCCGTGGCCCAGACCCAATCCCTGGCACTGTCCCAGCCCCTGGGTGAACTCAGGCAAGTTATGACCCTCTCTGGGGCTCTATTTCATCATCCAGAAAATGGGGATAACACCAGCCTCCACCTCAAAGGCTTGTTAAGTCATGTAGACACCAAATTCTGCTTAGCCTTTGCTTTATATAAGCATGAAAGGAAGACTCTCTAAATATGGGTTTATCTTACAGGTGGTTAAATGGGACCTTTTCTGTAAAGGAATTCAGCTTCTTGCCACTGTTTCTGGCCTGGGAGCAAACTCCACATACATTTGCTACACAGTCACCCCAATGAATGAACAGCAGGGCTGTTTTCACAACTCACAGGGACATATCATCACATCAACTCTTGCCGGCTCCCCTCGGGTGACCAGAGTCAC
>NW_011409878.1:4735-5055 GCF_000754665.1 Bison bison bison | reverse complement strand
AGTGGTTAGTCATCCTTTTCCTATCTTGTCTTCCTAATCTGAGACATAACATCTATTTCATAAAACTGTTGTGAAGAATAAATTATGTGTGTGTGTTTAAACTAGTTGCTACATCTAATGTGTGTAAATGTAATTATTATTCTTGTACACAAGGGAAAATATACAAAAGAAATTACAGAATTAGATTTCAATACAGAAAATAGGTGAGCAAGTAACTTTGTTAAGTATAATTAAATGTACTTTTACAGTACAAAATAAAATAACTGATAAGACATAATAAATATCACTTCTTTTGATCAAATATGAACCCAAACTTTCTG
>NW_011409878.1:0-409 GCF_000754665.1 Bison bison bison | reverse complement strand
GATAGATTGTGTTAAGGAATAAAAAGATTTATTAAATAAATTAATTAAATAAACATGCCAAGTTAGTTCTCTATAAATTCTGAATATAAAAACTCGAAAAAAGTGATCAGAAAATGAAAAATCATAAGAATAATATAACACATAAAATATTAACAAACCACTTTTAAATTGCTCAGAAGTAACACTGAAGTTTAAAACAAAAATGTGCTCATGCAAAAATAAAGGTGATAAGTGCTACAGTAACAATATCACTAATAGAAATTATTTTTCCTAAATAATCTCCAAAATAAACATAATTCCAATCAAAAAGAGAGAAGTACAAAGGGGGAACCCATCTACTATACATTTAAAATATAAAATAACACTGGCTTCCCTGGTGGCTCAGATGGTAAAGAATCCTGTCTGCAGT
>NW_011409877.1:0-755 GCF_000754665.1 Bison bison bison | reverse complement strand
CAGCCAGTCAGCTGCTGAGAACCCCCGAAGGATCAGGTTGTTGGCCAAGCCCAGGAGCAAAGAACAGCCAGGGCCTACTGCAGTGGCTTGCGGCAAGGAGGGATGCCCTGAAGGGAAGCCCAGCCCTGCGGTGGAGCCTCCAGTGCTGGCCCCACTGCTTCTTGGCTGTGTGGTCTTGAGCTGGTAGTCCCTTAACTTCCTCAGTAACCCTGACTGTAAGATACTTGCCAGGCCACCCTCCCAGGAACTCATGAAAATTCCAGGAGGGTGAACTCCTGTGGTCTAGAGAATTATTCATCCTTTGGGTCATCAGTGTCACGTCTTCCAGGAAGCCGTCCCTAGCCCTCCAAGTACTTTTATACTTCCTCTGTGATAAGTGCTATCACAGAGGAAGTATAAAAGTACTTGGAGGGCTAGGGACGGCTTCCTGGAAGACGTGACACTGATGACCCAAAGGATGAATAATTCTCTAGACCACAGGAGTTCACCCTCCTGGAATTTTCATGAGTTCCTGGGAGGGTGGCCTGGCAAGTATCTTACAGTCAGGGTTACTGAGGAAGTTAAGGGACTACCAGCTCAAGACCACACAGCCAAGAAGCAGTGGGGCCAGCACTGGAGGCTCCACCGCAGGGCTGGGCTTCCCTTCAGGGCATCCCTCCTTGCCGCAAGCCACTGCAGTAGGCCCTGGCTGTTCTTTGCTCCTGGGCTTGGCCAACAACCTGATCCTTCGGGGGTTCTCAGCAGCTGACTGGCTG
>NW_011409876.1:0-523 GCF_000754665.1 Bison bison bison | reverse complement strand
CGCTTTTTAGTTATTAAAAATAATGTTGCTTGTGCAATCATTTAATATGTATTTAGGAGTCGAATTACTAGGCCACGTGATAACATGAACATGAAGTCGCTCAGTCATGTCCAACTGTTTGTGACTCCATGGACTGTAGCCTAACAGGCTCCTCTGTCCATGGGATTTTCCAGGCAATAGTACTGGAGTGGACTGCCATTTCCTTCTCCAAGGGATCTTCCCAAGCCAGGGATTGAACCTGGTTCTCTTGCATGGTAGACAGACGCTTTACCATCTGAGCCACCAGGGAAGTCATACGATAACTCTATATTGAACATTTTGAAGAGCTGCCAAACTTCTTTCCAAATTCATTATTTAGAACTTCATATTTCATTAGGTTGTTAATGTTAGTAATAACATGTTTGATTCTAAAAACATAATTACAGTGACATTAACAATTTTGTACAGATATTTGGACAGTTTAAAATTTTTTCTCAGGGAAAGATATATATATATTATTTATACACATATAATTATGATTGAT
>NW_011409875.1:0-668 GCF_000754665.1 Bison bison bison | reverse complement strand
ACAGGTTAGATGGATGTGAGCAGGACCACGAAGGAATCAGATTTGTGACCTTGGCCCTATTACCACTTGCCCAAGTAGGATGTGGTCCGAGAGGCTTGGCAAAGCGGGAGCTTGGTGACTGCAAGCTTGAGAAAGAGCAGGGTTCCCTGCAGATGACCAGTTACAGGTCCCTGTGGATTCTGAGGCTAAGTATAACCCCAGACGTCTGGTGACCAGCTTCATTTTCCAAAGAGCTTCTTGTTTGAAATGGTCTTCCCTACTTCAGTGGGTGGGAATAAGTTGAACTAAATGCCTTTTAAGCAGGGTTAAGAGCAGGGGATCAGGAATGAGGCATATTTGAGTCTGTACCCCAGCATGGCCACTTGGCTGCTGTCTGCTCTTGGGCAGGTTGCTTGACCTCTCTGACCCTTATCTCCTTATGTTTTAGAAGGGGATGGTATTAGAGATAGCATATGATCCAGTAATCCCACTTCTGGGCATATATCCAGAAAAGACAAAAACTCTCATTTGAAAAGATATTGGGTTGGCCAAAATGTCTGTTTGGGTTTTTCCATAAGATGTTATGGAAAAACTGGAACAAACTCTTTGGTCAACCAATACATGCACCTCTGTGTTCACAGCAGCACTGTTTACCAAAGTCAAGACTTGGAAGAGACCTAGTGAAAGTG
>NW_011409874.1:0-613 GCF_000754665.1 Bison bison bison | reverse complement strand
AAAATTGCCTTGCGATTTTAATCTGACTTGATGTCTGTTGCTTCTCTCTCTCTCTTCTTTTTTGGATAGTTAAAATTTTTTATTGGAGTATAGTTGATTTACAATATTGTGCTAGTTTCTGCTGTGCAGCAAAATGAATCAGTTATACATACACATATATCCACTTTTTAAGATTCTTTTCCATATAGTTTATTACAGAGTATTGAGTTGAGTTCCCTGTGCTATATACATTAGGTCCTCATTTGCTATCTAGTATATATATATATATATATATATGTATGTATATGTATTAGTGTATATATTTCAACCAATCTCCCAATTTGTTCCTCCCCCCACACCACCATCCATCTCCAGAGTTTTCCCACTGGTAACCACATAAATTCAGATTTTTAAAGGTGAAATCCCTTATCTTTAAAATGTTGGTGGCTAACTTTTATATATTTACTTTTTTAACTTTTTTACTTTGTATTGGGGTATAGCCAATTAACAAACTATGTGACAGTTTCAGGTGAACAGTGTAGGGACCCAGTCATACAATCACATGTATCCATTCTCTCCCAAACTCCCCTCCCATCCAGGCTACCACACAACATTGAACAGAGTTCCATGGACT
>NW_011409873.1:0-620 GCF_000754665.1 Bison bison bison | reverse complement strand
TGTTGTACACCTGAAACTATCACAACATTGCTAACAAACTGTACTCAAATATGAAATATAAATAAATAAAAACTAAAACACCTTCACAGAAACACCCAGAACATTTGACCAAATATCTGGGTACCTTTTGGCCCAGTCAAGTTGATACCTAAGATTAACCACCCCAGGACTTTCCTAGTGGTCCAGTGGTTAAGAATCCTCCTGTCAATATGGGGGACAGGTTCAATCCCTGGTCCGGGGAGATTCCACATGATATGGGGCGACTATGCCCATATGCCACAACTACTGAACTCAAACTGTAGAGCTTGCGTGTTTGCAACTACTGAGCCTAAGTGCCCTAGAGCCCATGCTCTGCAATAAGAAAAGCCAGTGCAATGAGAAGCCTGAACACCACAACTAGGGGAGGTAGCCCCTGCTTGCTGCGACTAGAGAAAGCCCATACACAGCAACAAAGACCCAGCACAGCCAAAAATAAATAAGTAAATTTTTTTTTTTTTTAAAAAGATTAATCACACTGAATATAAAACTGTGCATGCTCAATCGTGTCCAACTCTGCAGCCCCATGGACTGTAGCCCGCCAGGCTCCTCTGTCCATGGAATTCCCAGGCAAGAATACTGAA
>NW_011409872.1:0-557 GCF_000754665.1 Bison bison bison | reverse complement strand
GTGTCTGGTATCCTTTAACCCATGGCCCTTCAATCTAAGAGTCATGCCATCCTGGCAGCTGACCAGCCAGGCGATTTCTCAAAAGCCAAACAATACATGGCTTTTGTGATTTGTCAGTAACAGGGAAGAATTTCTGTCATCACATGGTGTTCTTAAAAATGCTCATTACACATTACTGCACTTAGAACATTATAGTCTCGGTAAATTGAAGTGAAACCATATCAAGAATCTTCTCTGACTGCTATGAAAGGGAGAATCAAACTACAAGGGGGAAAAGTGCAAAGACAAGATACATAAATTTTTAAAGCTACCTAGACAAAAATGAAAGGAAAACACAATTCACATGTGGGAAACTGATACCTACCACCTACCTCAGGAAATAAGGAAAATCTCAAAGAATTTTTGTACCTAGAAAAAGAAGAAAGCCCAAAGAGAGCAGAACAGACATAAATGAAATTTTAAAAGATAATAAAAAAGATCGATGAAGTCCAGAAAAAAGAGGGCCAAAATCAATAAAATGAAAAAGAAATTACAATCAACACCACAAAATACATAAG
>NW_011409871.1:0-513 GCF_000754665.1 Bison bison bison | reverse complement strand
CAGAGACTGCATCTTACACCAAACTGTGAGCAGGGTCCCAGTTGCTAACCTCCTTTTTCTGAGCACCTTGACAGTTGACAATCTGTGAGGATTGTCACAACCTGAGATCAGCTCCCAAGAGGAGACACATGGCACACCTGGAATTCTGCTCTCACAGCACATCTGGGAAACCAAGCGGTGGGGACTGGGCAGGTGAATAAGACAAATGGCCCACCTGGGACAGTGTGTTCACAAAGCATCTGGTTGCCTGGGCTGCTTGGACCTGGGAAGGGTACAAAATGCACAACACATCTGCGTCTGTGCCCTTGTGGAGCACCCAAAGACCTGGGCAGTGTAGACCTGGGAAGTGCATGAAATGCAGGGCCCACTTGGAACAGTGCCCTTGCAGGGCACCCTGGAGACTAAGCAGTGCAGATCTGGGAAGCACACACCGCCTTGGGCTGTGGCAAACCCAGTGTGGTCCATCCACTGTGAGCACTCCCCACACATGCCAGCAGTATTTGTTTGCAGTGT
>NW_011409870.1:0-568 GCF_000754665.1 Bison bison bison | reverse complement strand
CAATCTCTTGTTAAAAGGTATCAGTTGTGCCAGAATTCTTTGGAGATGTGAACAAGCACAGGGAAATTTTAGAATTTGCAAGTGGTGTGCTAAAGGAAAATTTCTCTTCTAGGCTTTGCTTTTGTGAATTATTTCAGTTATTAGATTATTGTTAAGTATTCCAAATGACCTTAAACCGCATCAACTTTGAGTCTTTTCAAATATAATGCTGTGTACCAATTTTCAGTTGAGTTGATATGATATATAAATAACCTGTGAGTTTAGGTAATTTGGTGGAGACAGCAAACCTATTGTTTGGCACTGTGTATGTGGACTGAATGATTAATTTGGGGTTCTATTTTCTTTTAAGATTGTTCTTTTGTCATTGTTAATATATTTAGGCATGTATTTGACTCTGTGCTTTCTTGACTTGGTTGATAGTTTTCCTTCCCCATGTTAGGGAGCTTTTCAAATATGAAGTGAAGTGAAAGTCACTCAGTAGTGTCCAACTCTCTGTGACCCCATGGACCATACAGTCCATGGAATTCTCCAGGCCAGAATACTAGAGGGGGTAGCCTTTCCCTTCTCC
>NW_011409869.1:0-511 GCF_000754665.1 Bison bison bison | reverse complement strand
CAGGTGTGTGGTGCGTCTTATCACCTCCCCAGTCCGAGCCTCTCAGTCTCCTGGGTGCACCACAAGAGCGCCGTCTCAGGTGTGCCGTGTGTCTCCTCTGGGGGGCTGATCTCAGGCTGCAGCCCTCCTGGCAGATGTCAGTCATCCAGGATCTCAGGAAGATGTGGTTAGCAACTGGGAGCCTGCTGCTCACATTTGGTGGTGAATGCCATCTCTGGTGCAGAAATTGCCTCTTGCCTTCCAGCTCTGGCTGTCATCCACCTGCCCTCTCTGCCTCCAGAGAGAGAATGGGCTGGTCCGCAGCCGCCTAGCTCTCCTTTGATATTTACTTGATCCTTTGTTCTGTGAGCTGGCCTGGCTGTGCCTTAGGTTAGAGCTTTTGGCGGGAAAGTTCTCTCTCTCTTTTTTCCTTCTCTCTCTCTCTCTGTCTATCACACAGTTCGGGTTGCTATCTCATGTTAGCTCCTTCAGATTGTCCTCAGGGCATGGGCATTCAGGCCCAGTCCTTACC
>NW_011409868.1:0-528 GCF_000754665.1 Bison bison bison | reverse complement strand
TTATACACAATAGTCAAGATATGTAAACAATCTAAGTAGAAAACATTTTGTATCTTTATAGAAGGTCCAATAACTCATGAAACTAGAATTTGCTTATTGTTTTAAATGTTGGCAAGCAATTATATTTATAAAATAAATTAATAGCACAGAAGCATTCATTCTTTTTTTTTAAAATCTGCACCATATGACTTGAGGGATCTCAGTTACCCTACCAGGGATTGAAACTTGACCCCCTGCAGTGGAAGTGTGTAGCTGTAACCACTGGACCACAAGGAATTTATGGACCAGCATCTTCAAGCATGTGAAACTTAATTCCCACAGCAACCCTGTGAGATAGGTTTTATTATCACAAATGTGTAAATATGAAATTTGAGAATGAGCTTAAGGGACTTGCTCAAGGTCTAGCAGCTTCAGTGTGGAGAACCTATATTTAACTCTCTGCTTTAAGAGACTTTACTCTTCCTCTACAAGGCACTCCAACCTCTGTCTTTATGAGTCCATGGAATAGAGGAATACACCTAAAGGAGA
>NW_011409867.1:0-627 GCF_000754665.1 Bison bison bison | reverse complement strand
TAATTAATTATGTTGTGCATCTTTGAATGTGCTTATTGGTCATTTGTTTCTTTTTAGAGAAATGTCTGTTCAAGTCCTTTGCCCAAATTTTAATAGGATTGCTTATTTTTATCATTGAATTATAGGAGTTTTATATTTATTCAGTATATTGAGATGGCCAAAAAGTTTGGGTTTTTCCATAACATCTTACATATTAATCCATTATCAGATATATAACTTGCAAATATTCTCTCCCATTCTGTAGGTTGCCTTTTCACTGTTGGTTGATTATCTCTTTCTACTTTTGTTGCTTGTGCTCTTGGTGTCATATTTAAGGAATCATGGCTAAATCCAATGTCATAAAGTTTTCTAAGAGTTTTATAGTTTTAACTCTTATATATACTTAGATCTTTGATCCATTTTGAGTTAATTTTTGTATAAAGCATAAGGTAAGGTTTCAGTTTCAATTTTTGCATGTTGATATTGAGTTTTCTCAGTGCCACTTGTCAAAAGACTGTCCTTTCCCCACTGGTCTTGACAACCTTGTCAAAAATCATTTGAGCATATATATGAAAGTATTACCGCACAATTGCACTCATCTCACACGCTAGTAGAGTAATGCTCAAAATTCTCCAAGCCAGGCTTCAG
>NW_011409866.1:0-569 GCF_000754665.1 Bison bison bison | reverse complement strand
GGTCAAAGCTTGTAAACACAATCTTCTGAGTCTCTTCTACCCTCCCTCCCCTCACTGTCTCTCTAGTAATTGAGTGTTGGGTGGACAAGGAGATACCCATCTGGGATTCAAGTTTGCTGTGGAGGAGCCCCGTGATGACCCCATTCATGAGTGGGTCACCTCAAGCTTCTGTATCTTGGCAACAGATGTCAGGAATTGCTTTCCCTTTCTTGATGGGAGGTCTGGACCAACGGGCAGGGGAGAAGCTCTGCTTTATGTCATGGAAGCAGAAAGGATGGTGTTGGCACACTGTACCTCTTCACCCCTCAGACCCTGGAACTTCACCAGGGGAAGGTAGAGAATGGGCCAAAATATACCTTCATCCTTGGAAGGCATTTCCCACTGTTCTCTGGGGTAAAGTGTGGGAGCCAGGACTGAGCCTAAATTAGGAAGTAGATGGGGTTTGTCTTCAGTGATTCTCACCTTTCTTTATGAGCTTCCCAGGTGGTTCAGTGGTAAAGAAACTGTCTGCCAATGCAAGACACACGGGTTCGATCTCTGGGTCAGGAAGATCCCCTGGAGAAGGGAAT
>NW_011409865.1:0-653 GCF_000754665.1 Bison bison bison | reverse complement strand
TTGGCAGGTGGGCTCTTTACCATCTGAGCCACCAGGGAAGCCTTCTTTAAAGGGGAGAGCAATGTATAATGGAATTAAATCAGCATAAATCCTAGGATAGGGGCTAAACAGAATCTGACCGATTCTACCCAAAATCCTAAATTTTACTATTCACTCAGAGGATTCTAGCTTTATTGCAATTGTCATAGATAAAGTTGAAAAATAAAACCAAATTTTAATAAATAAATTAAATAAATTTAATTCAATTAATTTAATTTAGTTTATTTAGTAAATTAATTTATTTAATAAATTTATTTAATAATTTATTTAATAAATAAATTAAATAAATTTAATTCAATTAATTTAATTTAGTTATTTAGTAAATTAATTTAATAAATTAATTTAATTAAATTAAATAAATTTAAATAAAACCAAAAATAAAACCAAAAAATTCCCATATTTCTGGGAATGCATATCACATTCTGGGAAAAGGAAAAAAAAGAAAACTATATAAATGAACATATATTTAAACCAAACATCCATCCAAATTGTTCAACTCACAGAGTAGTCCTAATCAATATGAATTATGAAAGCCATACAGAGCGTTCACATTTCAGTTGTTGTAATGGCTAATTGGAGAAGGCAATGGCACCCCACTCCAGTACTCTTGCCTG
>NW_011409864.1:0-511 GCF_000754665.1 Bison bison bison | reverse complement strand
TCTCTACCGTGTATGGATCTTCCCCTCGACACCACATCCTTCCTGGGACTCTGCCTTCTGCAGACCTGAGCCCAAGACCCTGTGAAAAGTCTTCACCTTTCCCGGACCCAAGCTGACAGAGTGAGACACATTCCACCAAAAACTATTTGGGGCTATGCTGCTAACCAAAAGGGCAGCACTCTCGACCCCCACCCCCTGCCCCAGTTCTGGAGTCAGGGGCTCCCTCAGTCCTCACTCAGGATTCTGGCCTCCAGTTTGGGTAGGGTTTGGGGTCTTCCCTCTGCTGACCTGAGTCTGCATGCCCCAGAGCAAAGCTCTCACCTCCCTGAGTGCTTAGAGGAGATGCTGGGGGCTCCATATCCAGCTACCTTGTTTGGGGATGCCCAGATCTGAGAGCGGGGCTGGTCCTTAGTGCAGCAATCCACTTGGATGCCAGGCCTGATGACTAGCACTGAAGGTCCTAGCTTGACTCCTTCTAAGGCTGAGACTCCTCCCTATGCCTAATGGGTTA
>NW_011409863.1:0-511 GCF_000754665.1 Bison bison bison | reverse complement strand
AAGAGTCTTCTCCATCACCACAGTTCAAAAGCATCAATTCTTTGGCACTTAGCTTTCTTTATAGTCCAACTCTCACATCCATACATGACTACTGGTAAAACCACAGCTTTGATTACATGCACCTTTGTTGGCAAAGTAATGTCTCTGCTTTTTAATATGCTGTGTATGTTGGTCATAGCTTTTCTTTGTGGGGTGACCCAAAAGTCTGGGGAGCTGGCTGCTCATTACATTCCTATCCTGGCCAAAGAAGCTCTTCTAACCTAAGCAGTTCCCTCTTGGTACTGGGCAAAGCCAGCCATAAAAACTAGTTCTTTATTGACACAATGGTTGCAACAGCTGCTTGAAGAAACTGGACAAAAAAATAGGGTAATTTCTACACCAATTACAGGCACAGCCACACTGGATCTGACAAATGGAATACTAACTTTACTAATAGATTATGTTTTATTACAAAGTTTATCTTTTCAATGCTTTGAAAACTTAGTGTGCATAATGCCTGAATTTTTTATTG
>NW_011409862.1:0-514 GCF_000754665.1 Bison bison bison | reverse complement strand
GGAACCCTTATACACTACTTATGGGAATGTAAGTTGTTATTGCCATTATGGAAAACAGAATGGAGGCTACATATAACAGAAAAACTATTATATGATCCAGCAATTCCACTTCTGGTATTCTTTAATATCCAAAAGAAATAAAATATCTTGAAGAGTTATCTGCATTCCCATGTTTATTGCAGCATTATTCACAATAGCCAAGATATGGGAACAATCTAGGTGCCCATCATTGGATGAATAAGAAAAGGAAATGTGAGAAAAAACATATAAAACAATGGAATTTTATTCAGCCTTAAGAAAGAAGGAAGTTTTTTCATTTGGACAATGGATGAATCTTGAAGGCATTATACTAAGTGAAATAAGCCACATACAGAAAGACAAATACTGTATAATCTCATTTATATGTGTAATGTAAAGAATAAAATTTATTGTATCAGAGAATAGAATGGTGGTTACCAGGGACTAGAGAGTGAAAACAATGGGGAAATGTTAGTCAAAGGGTACAAAGTTTCAG
>NW_011409861.1:0-513 GCF_000754665.1 Bison bison bison | reverse complement strand
TTGGGTGAACTCCAGGAGTTGGTGATGGACAGGGAGGCCTCGCGTGCTGCAATTCATGAGGTCGCAGAGCTGAACACGACTGAGCGACTGAACTGAACTGAACTGAAGCTACTTCATACTTTTACTGTTATAAACAATGCTGCAATCAATATCTTTCATTTTTACATATGAATAAAAATATTTTAAGTGGCACTGCTGAGTTAAAGGCATTCAATTTTGGGGGGATGTCAAAAACATTCATGAGAATACAAAAAGACCTTCTTATATGAGACTGAAAAGTCTTTGATCCGAGATGCTGGATTTTATGTATTTTAGTTTGCCTCTACTGCTGTTTGAATGATCCCATACGCTCAGTATATCCTGAATAAGTATTGTAGTGCTGTGAGAAATTGTGCTCTGAGTGTCGGAGAAATAGTTATTATTCAGTTAATATCAAGTCAGTCTTTAGGGGAGAGGGCAATGGCACCCTACTCCAGCACTCTTGCCTGGAAAATCCCATGGATGGAGGAGCCT
>NW_011409860.1:0-527 GCF_000754665.1 Bison bison bison | reverse complement strand
CAGATGGAAAACTGTCATTTTGCCTCACTGTTTTCTATGCTAAAATGATTTTTAAAATGTAGCAAATGACTAATATATGCCTAAAAAAATTTAAGATTTTAACTATTTCTGTTTGTGACTATTTTTCAATGAATTAATAACTATTTCTTAATGAATTGAATGTGCCAATGTCAATAGAGAACCCATTTTTTTTCTTTCAGTTTTATTGAGATACAATTGACATACAGTACTATATAACCTTAAGGGGTAAACATAGTGATTTGACATACATGATTCATGAAATGATTACCACAATAATTTTTGTGACTGTCCATCATCTCAAATGAACAGAAAAAATACAGAAATAGAAAAATTTTTTTCCTTGTGATGAGAACTCTTGGGATTTACTCTCTTAATAACTCTAATGTATAACATAGTTAGTTCAGTCACCCAGTTGTGTCTGAATCTGTGACCCCATGGACTGCAGCACCAGGCTTCCCTGTCCTTCATCAACTCCTGGAGCTTGCTCAAACTCAGGTCCATTGAAT
>NW_011409859.1:0-732 GCF_000754665.1 Bison bison bison | reverse complement strand
CTGTCATATATCTTACAGGTATTTTTCTTTGTCTTTTGATTTATTTCTGTCTTTTTAAACGTATAGAAGTTTCTTTTCAGTAGGTGGCTCTATCAGTCTTTTCTCTATGGCTTTAGGGTTTTGTATTGTGTAGAAAAGATTTCTTATTCCAAGATTATGAAAAAATTAATTCACATTTTTGTCTCTTTTAAAATCTCATCTTTGTATTTTATTTTTTTTTTTTTGAGCTTTTAAAAAGTTATTTATTTTTATTTATTTATTTATTTATTTTTTTGTTGTTGTTGTTGAATTTGGGATGTGTGTCTCCTACTCGGTTCTTTTTTAAGGATTGTTTTGGATAGTCTAAAAAATAATAAAAAAAAAAATTCACATGGAATTGCAAGGGATATAGACTATCATCTTTGTATTTTAATCTCAGGTCCGTTTCACAGGGTTTTACTCTAAGTAGTGATGATAATCTAGATTAATCAGTTCTTAATGTTACAAAATAAAAACTTAGGAGGTTGAGCGCTTAAGTTAAAGAATGCAGTAAGTGTGGAAAGAATTGAGTGACGTGAAGTCCTCTGTAGATTACAGAGTTTGTCTGCATTTAATAAATGATTTAATTCTGTTGATGCTTTGGCGAGTTCTGAAATCTTTAATCAGCCTTTGGAAATTAAACTGTATAAAATGCAACTTCCATTTTAAGTTTATAATTCTGTAGAAAATACCTTAGATGTTAAATGAGTAATA
>NW_011409858.1:0-554 GCF_000754665.1 Bison bison bison | reverse complement strand
GTTGTTTCCAGCTTTGGGCTGTTGTAACTCATGCCACTTGAACAATGCAGACTCATCTCCTCCTGGGTCCCACTTAGTGGGACCAAGAGCCCTTTCTGATCCCCTTGACTCTGTTAGCACTCATACACTGAGACCTCACAGCCTGGCCTCGTGCCAGGGCTATGGGGAACTGAAACCTTCCCCCTGAGCCTCCTGTACCCATGACCTTGTTTTTCCTCTTGAGGTTTTGTCAGTGCCAGCCTCTCAAGAGAAACCGCCAGACCTGATGGAGAGCGCTGATAGGTGAGCTGAAGGGTGTGTCCCTTCCTCTTCCCGTGTGTTCACCTGATTCTCCGTACCAAGTGGTCCACCCAGGGCTGCACAGGAACCCGGAGGCCGTGGTACAGGGACCCGCCTTTCTGAGAGGCCAGTTGTGGTTCCTGCAAAACTAGCGGCTGGCTTCATTGCCTCTTGGGGTCCACTTTGCTCTGAAAGGTGTGATGGAAACCAAAGTGCAGGCTCAGGACCATGACCTAGCCCATCCAGCCACTTATCCATCAACCCATCCATCATCC
>NW_011409857.1:0-651 GCF_000754665.1 Bison bison bison | reverse complement strand
TATCTTTCTACAGCTTACTTTCTGTGAGTGCAGCATTGTTAAGTTTATTCAAATTTATTAATGTCTATGATGACATATGTAGTACTAGAACATTCACTCTAACTGGTGTCCACTGTTCATTCTATGACTATGCCATAATTATTTATTTGTTCTCCTATGAAGGCATTTAGATGATTTTCAGTTTTTCACTCTTATTAATACCACTGTGTTGTCATTCTTGTAGATGAATCCTTAATTCCACATGTAAGATTTCCCCAGGGAACACATTCATCTTTAACTTTCTAGTTATTATCAAAATAGTTCCCAATATGGCTGCACTAATTCATGCTTCCATCTGATGTACATGTTAAGTCCTATTTTTCCTCATCCTTACAAGACTTTTATACTACAAGGCTTCTTTTTCCCCCCCTCTTCCTTCCTTACTTCCTTTGAATCTAAGTTATAGTTCTTATTTAATCATTCATTTTGTGTTTCTTAGCTAGTTACATTTCTTTATCTATGACATTTATTTATATATATTGCCCATTTTTTGCCTTTGGTCACATACATTTTTTGGATTGATTGATGAGAGTTATTTACATATTTTATATACTAATTGTTTTCTTAAATAAATGCTACATCTTGTCTGAGACTTGCTTTATTAAAACTGTG